>NC_137010.1:12085323-12335323 GCF_032717465.1 Coenobita brevimanus
GTGACAAGTTTATAGGTCTGTAAAACTGCCATGAATGTGTTAGTGATGAAGCACCTATCTCTAAGCTAAGACGAAGTATAAGGCCTCCCATCATCATCATCACGTATATAAATATGATTACTATTGTGTTAAATTGGAGTTTATTCACACTTGAGCATATTAACTTTATCAAATAAACTTCTTCAATCAGTGCTTGAGCATCCTCCTCCGCCACCTTGAATGTTTTGGTTGGTCACGTGATCCGTGTCTATTTGGCCGAGCTTTTTTTCACTCGATCTGGAGCACGTGGTATTGTCCAAGTAGACACAAGGATGATTATGTTATATAAATACATCTCATGGAAAGAGAAAATAGACATAAATGAATATATAACCTATGGGGATGCAGCAGCAACAGGACACTGCAAAAACTACGTAAAAAGAGAGGCGATAAAGATGAAAGGAAATTCAGCTTCCCAAATAGGGCAATTGATCAGTGGAATGCACTACCAAATGAAATAGTGTGTGCCAAAACAATTCATAAATTTAAGGATATGTATGATAAAAATGGTTTAATACATGGGACAGTATGAGCTTGACTCATTCCTGTAAAGATACAATTAGGTAAGAACACACATATACACACACACACACACACACACACATGGACACTAATCCATCCATCCATCCATCATCCAATCCTATGGTGCCCCATGAGATGCCTAGGAGCCCAGGGCTAGGGAAGTTGGTCCTGATATTTAAGATGAGAGTGACCAGCCACACTCATTCCTGGGTAGCATTACGTGAGCAATAAACCCCAATCATCCCTTGGATGTAAACCTGCACTGGCTCAATCTGATTGGAGCATCTAATTACCCACAAAACCACCAGGTGCCATAATTTGGTTGTATGGTTACCACCCCGCAAAGTAAATGGTTTCCTGGTGTACAGCAAACCATTAGGCTTGTCACTCAGTGCAGAGTCACCAATAAGCAGAAGAAAGAGGAAAAAGTGAAGGAAAGAAAGACAGAAGAGGGACTGTAAAGTCACCCGTAGGCAGAAGGAAGAAGAAAGAATGAAGGAAAAGAAAGACAGAAGAGGAAGGAAGGAAGAGAGGAAAGGGCAGACACCCAAAGCAGCACTACATTGAGTGAGTGGAAGGTAGTGCCCCCACCTATCACAAAGGGACACTCATAAAAACACACACACACACACACACACACACACACACACATACACAAACACACACAAACACACACATACACAAACACACACACACACAACCTCACACATTCATTCCCCACACACTCATTCACTTCTCACACACTCACTCATTCACTTCTCTCTCTCTCTCTCTCTCTCTCTCTCTCACACACACACACACACACCTGGATAGGCCTCATGATTGGGGCTGGATGTGGGAAATGAAATTCAACACAAATAAATGCGAAATACTGGAAATGGGTAAAAGTAACAAGAGGCCATCACTGAATTATATGATGGGTAATGAACCAATCACAAAGGCAAGAGAATAGAAAGATTTGGGAGTACTGGTCCAGGATAGTATTGTCACCGGAAAAACACATTAACAAGACAGTTAAAGAGACATACAATCTCTTGACTAATATATGAGTGGTATTTCATTACATGGATGAGATGATGAAAAAACTGACAGTGGCCATGATCCACCCCAGGTTGAAATATGAGGCAGTAGTGTGGTCCCAACACAAAAAGAAAGAAATTAACAAGATCGAGAGAATACAAAGAACAGCAACTAAGATGGTCCCTAGCCTGGCAGATCTGTCGTAGAGAGAGGTTGGAAAAGCTGGATCTGCCTTCCCTAGAAGAAAGGTGAGAGAGGGGAGACATAATTGCAGTGTTCAGGACCATGATGGGAGTAGATAAAATCGACAGAAAAGATCTGTTTGTATGGGATGAGAGAGTGACAAGAGGACACAGAAATGAAACTGAAAAAGCCAAGTTGCTTGAAGGATACCAAGAAATATAGTTTTCCACATAGATGCACAGACCTGTGGAATAGCCTGGACAAAGAGATTGTCCAGTCTAAAAACTTAAACAAGTTCAACACAAAATTTGACTTACTGAGAAAAAGAGACGGGACCCCACGAGTGTAGCTCATTTCCTGTATATCACAACTAGGTAAATACACAGACACACACACACACACACACACACAGACACACACACACACACACACACACACACACACACACACACTCATACAACCCACTCCCCCCACACACACATTGGATCATTACTTGATATTATGACATTTCTAATGTTACAAGACATCCGTACTGCACAAATACATCATAAATACACAGAAATAAAACAAAGCATTTTATAGTTCAGATCTGAGTACAGTGGGGAAGAAGACCATGGCAACCATGTGGCAGATCGAGGCAAGTGTCGGAGATGACAAGACTGTTGAAGTTCACACAAGGCGTTTCAGAAAGGCATCAACAGAGTCAGATGAGAATCCGCCCCAGCAGCCCACTACAAGCATGGCTGTTTCAACTGTGTCCAGTCATGAGTTATTATCCTAATAAATAATTAACTGACAACACGATGATTCTCTACTCATTTTATTGGTGAAACATTTAAGAACAAAAGAGGGCAAACGTGTGAAAAACATTATGGTTGTTAAGTGGCGACTGTAACAGACAAATAAATATGATTAACTTGAATTAACTTATATAAATTAAAATCACACCTGCTTTATCATATGAAATTTTTGGGAAAGGGAAACCTGCTGTAGACTGTTTGGCCACTTAAAGACTACAGTGTAAGGACAGTCCCTTAATACATGTTCTGGTTTGAGTTTAAACAAGGACAAAGCATATGGCGTGATGAAGGTAAGTCTTGGCAGATAAAACATGGACAGCCAGTAAATTATTAAAAAGTTCAAATTGTCCTTTGCAACATGTTTCAAATTCTTGAGGTTGCACTGTTTTCCTGAACTTCTTCCAATCCTTCCTCTTCACACACTCCACAGACTCTCCAGCATGATTTATCCTTTCTTAGTTAAGGACTAAGGACTAACATCATTTGTTCCTCTGCTTTCCTCATATCTCAGCGACAGAAAATAAAAGTAGCTGATGTATATTCCAATTTCCACTCCAATAACACTGGTGTGCCACAAGGATCAGTTCTGGTGCCAACCCTATTCCTAGTTCATATTAATGATCTCTTATTTGTCATCCACAATCCCATCCATTCATATGCAGATGACTCAACACTTCACAGTTCAATCACACTCAAACACCCATTTACAAAGTTTAATATCTCTAACTCTCAACTCAGTGCAGCAATCTCCATAAATCAACACTTATCTAAGATCAATGAATGGGGCCAAAACAACCTTCTCATTTAATGTTAGTAAAACCAAATATATACAATTTACTATTAGACAGATATTGCCAGATTTGTATATTACCTTCAGTGCTACTAATATTCCCATATCCAAAAATACTGAAATTGTCAGTGTTTCACTTAACAATGCCCTTAGCTGGACCTCACATGTCAGATCACTTGCTAAAATCACCTCAAAGAAATTTGGATTATTGTACAGAGTCCATAACTTCCTCACTAATGAGCAGTTAGTTACAGGTACAATTTATAGAGTCATTTGCACTCTCAGCTAGAGTCTTGCTAACTCTTGTGGAATGGATGTGGACAGGTTAGCCTAAAACAAATAGACAAAATTCAGAACAAAGGTGTTGGAATTAGTAATAACCCTGATATTATAAATAAACTACCTCCCCTACAAGTAAGAAGGAATGTTGTCTCCCTTGTAATATTTTACAGATGCTTTCATGGCAAATGCTCAGACAAAGTTGCATCCATTGTGCCACTTCTCCATGCCATCCCTTGCGCTACATGAGCAACTGGTAGTGCTCATGACTGGACTGTCACACAGCCATATTGCAGAACTTCTGCCTATCAAAATTCTTTTATTTCCCAAACTGCATCTCTCTGGAACTTGCTTCCCTGGAGTTGTTTCCCCCCAAACTTCAAACCACAGCTGTTCAAGTATAACTATTACAGATTTTTTTATGAATGGAGGATGCCAGTAATCTGGTGTGTGGAATATGATCTTTTCTTTATTCATTTGTTTTTCCATCTTCTGTTATTACCCTAAAAATACTAAAAATAAAAAATAAACAAATAATAATGAGTCACTTGAGGTAGTACTGTATAAACTGAGTACAACAATTATTACCATCTTGGTTCTGCAGCTCAGGAAGAACATGTGCTTGGAAGAACTCTGTGATGTTGACCAGCTCATTAATTTTTGTAGCTCCATGGCGTGCTGTCTGACCCTTTGCTGAAAGTGTAGTCACTAAGTATATGGCCGCCACTTTGTTCCGCCAGCATTCGATGGGCTTCTCAGCATATGTAGCCAGCATGGACTGTGGACGTTATGATGATGAACAAATAATCTTGTATAACCAGGGAAACTAATAAGGCTAGGAAAATGACAAGGAATCAAGGTATTTGCATGAATTATGTACACATATGGAGATGCACATGACAAGGGTTTGGCACTCTTTTAAACTTGATAGTCAATCTGGCAGGTAATGAGAAGTTCATCTATAGGGAACAAACAAATGAAACCTCTGATATCAACAGCCACCCCTGCCAAAATGTATGAGGCAAAACAAAGAAATGATTATTTGTAAAATATGTGGGTGTACACCAGGGGTTCCACCCTAGCTAAAACTTGGCAAAAATATATGTATATATACTGGTGTGTATATATATATATATATATATATATATATATAGCACAATCCCTCGAATCCCCACGGGGATAGTGGGCATCACACCCTACACAAAGCCTAATCCAGGTGCCTCAACATTTCATGTTTCTAGGTTAAAAATTATGGTCATCCACAAAAGCCTTGTCCAGGACCCCTTGCAGCTGCCCCCTCCCCTCTCCATGAGGGGTACGGCCCTCTGCCTAAATCCTGAAAGTGTACCACTGTGCAAATTTTCTATTCTAAAAACAATGACTGTGCATAACTGCTTAGGCCTAGATCCCTGAGGATTTATGTCTCCACCATTCCTGCCAGACAGGTCTACCACTGTGCAAATGTTAAGCTCCAATATATACACTTTATATATATAACAGCCAAGTAGCCTCTAAGCCAGACTTCTCTGACACGGCAAAGTGCCAGACCCCCCCAAAATGAACCACGTGCATAAACTACCTATGGTGCAGGCGCGGCAAGGTTTGAAACACGCGGGCAAATTCCCCTGGTGGTGCGCTCCCCCATTTGTAAACAAAGATGTGTGTCTTCAAAAGATAATTATATTTGGCTATATTTTAAATGATACATAATCACTAATCAACCACTGACTTTCATCTCAATAGTAGCCCAAGTTAGCCCAACTTACTTTTAAAGCAGCCCAAAAAGTCGCAAGTAACTAAATTCGAAATTTAGTAGTGCAAAGCTTCCAAAAGTAAGCCAATTCACTACTTGTAGTCCAAGCTGGTTTTGATGGGTGGCCGTACCATCATTCTTGGTGCGGCGATCGCAATTCCAAACAAATGCCTATCAACTTGCGCTGAGGAACGCTGGACCGACCGCACTCGTGCGATCGTAAGTGTGAGCCACAGCAATCATTTAGAGAGCCAAGGGTACCGTAAAACACCCTAACTTCGGACACTTTTCATGTGTTTTAATGAATAACTCTGTGTAAAATGGTGCAGTTTTATCCCCGTTGGTGTCCTTTGGTAGCCAGGGACAGTACCTACTGAGTCCATATAATAAAAAAAATTAGCCACACTAAACTTGTGTGTTTATTTTTCATTTTCAAGTGTCCGAAGTTAGGAACAAATTTCCTAACTTCGGACAGCTCTTCCAAACTTCAGACATCCAAGTATTTGCCCTTTAAACATGAGAAAGGTTAATAGCACCTGTCTCCGGACACACTGGCCAAACTTCGGACACTTTAAAAGTTTTTAAAATTATCTCAAAAAAAATATTGTGCACTAGTGGCCCAAGTTATACAAATATAAAGATAAATATCCAAAAATATCTTCTTTTTTGAGCTCATAATTTGAGATCACATTAAGATGCATCATATCACATTGTAGTGAGGTATTCTGGCCATAAATATAACTAAGAACTCTTCAGAAACTTTTTCAGACGAAAAGAATATATAAAAATGAATTGCATACATTCCAAACTGTAAGGGGAACTGATCTCTTTTTCCTAAACAAAACTTCACGTAATTATCAAGTAGATACCTCACTGACTCTACAAATGCATACTTAAATAACATAATATGATGTTAAACATTTCTTACTGGTTCTGATGACACCCACACACCCACTAACATGCACACAAATCAACAGACACACGCACACACAGGCACATGTTATGACAGCATTATGGAATGTATTAACGAGCTACACACTTTGGTCTTAAACACACACACATACATACATACATACATACAGTGCTCGTCAGAAGTATTCAGCGTTGTCCGCCGGGCGCGCAATACTTATGGCCCAAAAAGAATCACCCATTTTGGGGGGTAAGAATTGAGCCACAAGTTTGAGCTCCGAGCATGACGTCACGGTAGCCTGAGGCCTTCTGATGCGCTGGTTGGTTCCCGCCTCAGTCGCCCACGGGCTGCCTGAGAGAGAGGAACTCCGCCGAGTGTCCCTCTCCAATTGCGCCATTTTTTACCGAGTGTCCCGCAGTGTTTTGGCCTTCAAAACTTTGTTATGGCACCTACCCGTGAACTATCGAGTGAAATCATATCCCAGATCATTGCTCTAAAGGAGGCAGGCCACCAGACAAAGGAAATTAGTGAATTGGTTGGTGTGGCACGATCGACAGTGCGTCGTTGGTGTGCGCGGTTTCGGGAGGAAAACAGTGGTGAAGTTCCAACAAAGAAACCGAGGTCTGGTAGGCCTAGGAAAACTTCCCCAAGGTCTGTTAATGTTTTAAAACGTGCAGTGGAGTTTAATCCTTGTGTGAGTGCAAGGAAAATTAAGGAGAGCAACCCAGAAGTGTTTGGTGAGGTGTCAGTGAGAACAGTGTCTCGTAGGGTGCATGAGCTTGGTTACACAAGTCACAGGCCTGTGAAAAAGCCTCTTCTCTCTAGCAGCCAGAGAATTCGTAGGCTTGCCTTTGCTAATAAATATCTAAATTGGGGTGAGGAGCAATGGTTGTCAGTGTTGTGGTCTGATGAGGCAACGTTTAGTGTTACCTGTAACAGAGGAGCATGCAAAGGTAGTGACCCACTTGACCCACGGTATGTAGAAAGCACAGTTAAACATCCTGATTCACTCATGGTATGGGGTTGTTTTTCAGGGAAGGGTTTGGGGAAGCTTGTTGTACTTCCCAAGAACCTCAGAGTGAATCAGGATGTTTACCTGGAGCTTCTGTGTGATCATTTACCAGACTCCTTCGAGCTAACAGGTGCACGAGTGTTTCAGCAGGACGGTGCACCTGCTCACAAGGCCAAATCGGTCACCAATTGGCTTCGTGACTGCGAGGTATCATTCATGACAGACTGGCCAGGAAATAGCCCAGACCTCAACCCGATTGAAAACCTCTGGTACCTCGTAAAGAAGAGTCTCCAAGGGAAGGACGTGAGCTCTTTGCCTAAGCTGGAAGCCGCCATTCGTGACTCCTGGGACAAAATACCCCTCCAGCACCTCAGGAGCCTCGCCCTTTCACTTCCAAGACGTCTCAGGTCCGTGAAGAAACGTAAAGGCTACCCTACGAAGCACTAAAGGTAAATAAAATGCATTATTTATATGTTTTTTCAATGTTGAAAGGTTTGTTTCTCAGGAGGGACGCAGGGCGCCCCATACTTCTGACGAGCACTGTACATACAAACACACCACACACACACACACACATACATACATACAAACACACCACACACACACACACACACACACACACACACACATACATACATACAAACACACCACACACACACACACACACACACACACACACAGTTGGCTGTTTTTTCTTCGTTAGCTCTCCAAACATTAACCCCTTAAATTCAGTGTTGTGTTACTAATTCGTTCTTGCTATTTCCAGATGACTTTATTCAGAACTGGGGAGAACTCATTTGGTAAAGACATGCCATAACATAAATGAAGGCTCTATCTAACTTCTTTAGTTCAGAGAGTCTCCCATAAGCTGAATATGATCATCCAACAGCACCTAAAATAAAACATAAAAAATACCTGCAAATTAAAAGGGTTAAATTCAAGCTCTTTTCACTCAAACTGCTATTGATGATGGAGTGAATACCTTGGGCTGCCTCACCTGGACATACTGGCCAAAGACTTGCGTCATACGGGCCTCAAAATGCCGTGACAGAACCCTAACAAAGTCGACAGCTGCCCTACGCCTCGTCTCTGTGTCGGCACCCTCCAGTTCCTGTGAAACCCACTGCTCCCAGCTGTCGTTAAACAGTTCCTCATCACAGCCTGTAAATACACTCCTATTTACACAGAGATGCAGAGTATGACCCATTTATTCTGGCCTCTTATTGTTTTAACATTCTATTACTATCAATGAGCTTCTCCAAAGTTTATCTTACTCTCTGAAATACTGTAACTTGCTCTAACCTGAAGAAGATCCTTTACTCTTTCCAGTTTAGTTGATGGCCATGTGCAACCACACTAGAGGGCTGGTCTACCTGGTTATTGATGTTGAGTAACCTTTGCCTGTCTGGCCTTGCATACCCATCAACCGCAGGCAAAAAGTGGGGCCATCCCTTGCAGCAGGCAGCGCTTTGCTTCAGCAAGATGTGGAAAAAAAAATGTGGAAGTTTGGTTCCCAGGTGGATGACACATTTGCATCTCTCCCCCCAGTTAACAGGGGCACCATAGTGGACTCCACATCATCTCGTTATTTGATTTTATGGCTACCATCCAGCACTGCAAATGGTTTCTGGGGTTATGGGAAACCACTAGGCTTGCTACTCAGTGTACAGCCAACTAACTGGAAAGATGAGTAATAAAAACTGACAGGAAGGATGGGGGAACTAGGAAGTGAGGAGGAAAGGCAAAAAAAGGAATGATAATGATTAAGGAAAAAGTAGGCGGCACAACATCAAATAAGTACATGATGGTCACCACCACATCAATCATCTGACATAACTTGTAATCAGGAGAACTTACACCTCCCTCACAATTAAGGTTAATAAAATTTCATGCAAATATGACTTACAGTAGTATTCAAGTTGTGGAGGGTGGCTCATTCCATCAGGTGAAAACAAACCAAGGACCGTACAGGCAACTCCTGGTATCCAAATGCCCGGTATCCTAATTGCCATTTTTTGCATCAAAACCCTTTATCCATATCAGAGTTCCTGTTTAACTAAATTCCCAGTACAAAAATAATCCCCCCCCCCCAAATATCTTTTACTATAAAAACTTCTAGACACAAAGAAATGCTCAGCTAACCCTCTAGACAGTTAGCCTGTACTGTATTTTTTGCATCAAACCCTGTAATCGATTAATATACAGTGACACATTCATTTATGTTGTTAGTGTATCATTGAATTTTACCATCAAAATCGAACTACAATCATCCCTTAACATCCGTGGGGGTTAGGTAACAGAGACATCCACGAATGTTAAAAATCCGCGGATATCTGCTGCCTCCCCCCTTAAAAAATCTGGACCTCCCATTTCCTTATATAACTAAAGAAAAGCCCTATCTGCATGTTTACAACCACTTTACTTGATACAAGAACACTAAACAACTACTTCATTTAATACAAGAACATTAAAAGTTAAAAGTGAATAGTGTACTCCTGCATGGCCTCTTCTGACTACTGTGCTCATCCTAGCTCCCTCCAAAAGGAAGAGAGTTACAGTATATTTCATTCACTGGATAATGCCATTACTGTACTAAAACAGCCAGGAACTGTGCCTGGGATAATGTTACAGTGTCAGCAGAGTTCAATGATATTTTTTTTTTTTCTGTAGCCATCTGTGGATATACAAAACCATGTATGTTAAGGGATGACTGTATACACATGGTACCACTGAAACCCACGTTATATGGCCAACTGGTATGATGAAATAAAAAATTATTCCTGAAGTCCCTGGTTTGGCCCTCAAAATTTTTGACCCTCCATGCTTATAATATTATCTACCATTCATTTCAATAATTCATTCATCATCTAATCCTGCGTTGTCCCATGAGAAGCGTAGGAGCCCAGGGCTAGGCAAGTTGGTCCTGACAGTTAAGATGAGTGACCAGCCTCACTCATTCCTGAGAGGCATCACGTAAGCAATAAACCCCAACCATCCCTCGGATATAAACCTACCCTGGCTCAATCTGATTGGAGTGCCTTAATTACCCACCAAACCACCAGGCGACATAATTTGGTTATATGGTTACTGCCCAGCGTAGTAACTGGTTTCCTTGTGTACAAAAAACCATTTGGCTTGTCATTCAGTGTAGAGTCACCTGCAGACTGAAGGAAGAGGAGAGAATGACATATAGAAAGAAAGAAGAAGATGGATGGAAAGAAGGAAGGACGAGAGGAAAGGGCAGTCACCCAAGAGAAGCACTACAATGAGTGAAAGGATGG
This sequence comes from Coenobita brevimanus, assembly GCF_032717465.1. Taxonomy (NCBI): domain Eukaryota; kingdom Metazoa; phylum Arthropoda; class Malacostraca; order Decapoda; family Coenobitidae; genus Coenobita; species Coenobita brevimanus. The sequence goes on from NC_137010.1 coordinate 12,095,913, forward strand.
TAAGTGCCCCCACTACACTGAGTGACTGGATGGTGAGTGCCCCCACCTACCACTAATACCTACAACCTCTGGGAATATAACTGGGCATTAACCCCCTGACTGCTGCTAAGGTGGCGAAAGTGAGGCCCCTGTTGAGGCAATCCACTCGAAAGTTTCCCATTTTCTATTCAATAATTTTCATTAAAAAAATAAAAGCTAAACCCTTCTATTTACCTATGAGCACTTCAGTGAATGTCTAGATGCTCCTACGCTGCCACAGATATAAGTAGAAGCAAAGTCAATTTTAGTGTTTTTTGTGTGTTGCTGTGGCTATCCGTCGTCCTCGGTGACCCTCTTCATTACCCACCACCCTTCACTTCACTACCATGCACCACTATACGCGTCACTTAGGTTTGCACTATGGTGTATGTGTCAGTACTTCAGTATCATTATTTCAGATATTATAAAATAAAATAGCATTATACTGAGCAGTGAAAACTAGTCTGTACTGTAAGAGTAAATAATGCTAAACAACAAAATACTGTGTATTTATATAGCTTACACCAGACTCTTTCATTTTCCAAATATTTTATTCACTTACAATTACAATTACTATAGTTCTCTTGCTTTTTTACACTTTATGTGTCCCTTTTCTAAAGTTGACGAATGTGTGAAAGTCACGGAAGCAGTCTCCCAGACATCAGCACACCTGACACTCTTGGCACCATGCTGTCACTTTCCTTCATACTCGTTCATGCCTGCTAGTGTTCATGCAAACATAGCAGAAAGCTAAGATGATGAACTAGTAACCTCAAGAGTGAGTGGATGAACACACAAAGTTCTTGGGGCAGAATACAGGGCATAACTTTTGAAACAGAATTGTGGATTTTAAAAGGAACACTGCAGTCAGTCGATAGGTCCATTCAAAAGGAATGTGGCAGTTAAGGAGTTAAACAGGGTTAATTAGAGTGCATATAATGATAATATTGTACGTGGTGATCCCTTACCATGACAGGGAACGGAGCGACATGGGCACTCGCCAAGACCTGTATCAACCTTCACTGGTGGCTGATGTACAATGGACGGAAGCCAATGAGCATCAACTATCAGTGCATCTGACACCATAAAAAACAGCTAAACTGCTTTAATATTTTTATTTTTAGCATAATGAGAAGGCCTTACTTCAATGGCTGTTTATATGCCATTCTGACCAAACATGTGTGGGTAAATATACAAGAGGATATAAGCAATCAGTACAGTAGGTCAATGGCTACACACTGGTTACTACATGAATGATGTGCCTTGTGGCAACTGGCTTCCATGTGCAAATAACCCCAAAATGTAATAATGCTTTAAGCATTCCACACTCACTCAAAGTGTGCCTCAGTAGATACTAGTGATGGAAGTACAAATTTGAGCTGACTGCAGTAATACAGTAACTCATCTAAGACCCGGACGACCAAGACCCGGTCACCCCAAGTACCAGACATTTTGGGCCTGGGTCCATTAGTCCAAGCCTCGGATATTCCCTAAGATATCCGGAAAAAAGGCCATCTGAATGATCGTCCAAAACAGGCTGGGACACACACACACACACACAAAGCCGATATATGTTCATCCCTACTCTTTAAGTTTGCCACGCGGTGAAGAACAGCTGTGTTTTGGTGCATAGTTCCGGCAACGTCTGCTAGAGTGCCCCTGCATCCTCCCCACTTCCCACCTACCTACCGTCATGACTGCACGCTTGTCGCCATGGCTGCCCACATGTTAAAAAATTATACAGTCATTCACAGAGCAAAGGATTAAGTGCAGTGCAAGTAAGAACAGAATGTGCACTGTTAAAACAATTATAATTCACAGTGCAAAGGATTCAATGCAGGGCAACACTGAACTAATGTGCATGCTTCAAGTGCACCTTCACCACTGTCAGAGTTATAGAGGTATTAGAGGAGGCACGTTAATCTTCGCAACGGTTACGGACGTGTCGCAAGTACCCTGTACACTGCTAAATATTTTCCTTACTCACTTCTGATTTCTCATTCTCTGGTTCATTTTCATTTATTTTATGGTTTCTGTCCCTTATTTGTGTGAATGGAGTCTTAAATAGGTGATGTGCATGTCTGGTAGGGAGTTATTTAGGTGGCTTTCAAAGTTAGGTTCGGCTGGGGTTTATAGGTACCTGTCCAGGGGCATTTTGCCCAAGTCCCGGACAAGACCAAGTCCCAGACGTTACTTGGGCTCTATTGTGTTGGATATTGGAGGGATTACTGTAATTAAGAATAAACTGAAGTATAGTACAATCCCAGTTAACCCAGAGGCTTGGGGAATTTACCTTCCCGCTTACAGGTTTTTTCCATATTTCTGATATTCAATTCAAGTCTATACGAAGGCTATAATTCTCACAGCAGTAAATACAATTCAGGTACTCATCACTCCCATCAAGGGCCACACTAAGAGATTCCACCTGAAAAATTGCCTCATAAACACACACCATGGTCATAACGCATGTGCATGCAATGCCTTGCAGTATTGCACAATGCACAACTCTATTCTGTTAACTACCGAATTATTCGGTGTATGTACTGTACTCATACAAATGGAAAAATAAATAAAATCGTGAATATTTATTGGTGAACTGAAGTTATGTTAAGCCTGCACTGTAGAATTATCATGACACCTGTACCCCCATGTGAGCTTTGTTTACGGTCCCGGTCCCAACTGACCGCCACCATTCCACCCCTCACCCACCAGTCAGCTGTTATGCACCATTCTGTTAACTACCGAAGTATTCGTTGTATGTACTGTACTCATAAAAATAAAAAATAAGGAAATGAAATCTTGAACATTTATTGGTGAACTGATGTTAAGACTGCACTGTAGAATTATCATGACACCTATGTCCCCACATGAGCATTGTTTATGGTCCCGGCCCCGACTGTATTTCTTCCCCACCTGACCGCCACCATTCCACCTCTCACCCGCCAATCAGCTGTTTTGCACATAATAAAATAAATGATGTACAAAGTGCAAGCATTTTTTTTTTTTTTTTTTTCTTCCAACAAAGTAAACATTCATTCCTATTAATCTTTCCCCCCCCCCCCAACTCTGCCAGTGCATATGCATTCTAAGATGAATTAATGTGGTGCAAGTTATAGTCGGTCGGTTAGGAAGAAAATGCACCGACATTTGCTGTTTGCTGATCTCTCCCGAGGTGTCTGGTTTGCTAATTCTATGCCTGTCTTTGAGACGATTTAACCATCCAATACTGAAATTACACTCGACTTCTATATTCATTTTATTGTGAAACTCTCTTGCTTCTTCTTGTATAAGAGGATCAGAAATACGTGCTCCCTTAGATCTTGCTAAGCAAAACCACTCGTACGATGAAGAGTATGCCTTTTTTCAATGGACTTACTCGTTTTGCTTTTCATGAAAAATTCATTGAGCTTGGATGCTTGGGTCTTGATATCATAAATCACTGAATTTCCTACATTATATTCAGTCATCAGTATTTTACAATGTTTACCTTTTTCACATCTATTGCATATGTCCAGCTTGTTTCAAGGTAAGCACGACATGCTAACGTTTAGTTTGCTCTTTAGGCATTTTGGAGCGGAGAAATACCGTCTATCAGAGCAACACAACAGCAAGAGAGCTTGTTTACTGTCTGGTGGTAAAAAGCAGACTGGTGATTTATGGAGGGTCTGGAGGATGACTGAATTCAAGTAGGGGAAACACAGGGAGAGTAGGGGTGGTTAAGAGGATTTACCAGGGATTTACATTAGCCGGAAATGCCTTCACCTCGCTTTGTCCGACTTCACCCAGTCTCGCATGACACAATAAAATGGCGGTTTGGCAGTCCATTCAAATTGACGTACAGTTATAACTTACTGACATTCACCAGTCCTTGAATTTTCCCGTTTTTCTGAGTATTCCGTTTGTCTGGATACTGGATAGCAGGGATTGAACTGTACTGACAGAATTATTTATGAGTACACTTAACTACAAGAACTAGAAACGTTAATGAGAAGTGTCATATTTACAAGGAGAGAAGTTGATGGTCATGAATGACTAATTATGAGCATTTCACACAGTGCAGCCTTGTCATATGGTTGATCAGTACAACGATAATTAAAATGTTATACCCTGTCTCAGTACAACATTAAAAAATTAATCACAATTTCACAACATCAATATTTTTTATGGCCGCCTCTGAGAATTTCATGCGGACACAGTGATGCAAGCAAGCTAAAATGGCAGCCCAGCATTTTCACTGACTGTGATCATTGTCTTTCATTCTATTTTGTGCATGAAAGGCCACTGAAACACTACTGTTATAGCCAAATAACAGCGCAAGTGCTTAAAAAAGAGTGCAGTGTGCAATATTAAGTGAAGTGATAATTTTTTGTCAGGGAAATACTGAAACTTGTGACGAGGAAATCGTGTCAACTTTACATAACCATCAACCCCTTCTCTGGCCTCTACACAGCTACCTGAGCCAAGATGCCCTCCCAGTGTTTATATTGGCTGTGGTCACTGCCTTTCGTTTCATTTTCTGCATGAAAGGCCAACGAAACACCATTGTAGTCATCAGATAACAGCATAAATGCTTAATACGTAGTGCAGTGTGTGATATTAAGTGAAGTGATACTGTATCTTTTTTTGTGCAGTTGTCATCCAGGCCCTCCAACTGTCCCCCATCCTGTGTGGTGATGGGGGCTTGGTGGCGACTTATACCAGCGTAGGACAAACTTCAGGTGGGTGGCAATGGTGTTTTCGGTCATTTTAGGGTTCACGGTCAAGGTCATCCTCCCTAACCCCACTGAACCCATGTTATATCGACCTCATTATATGGTAATTCGTTACGCAAGAGGTCTTCACTTGATGCAACCTTATCGCATAATGAGGATGCACTGTATCTTCAGGCAAGAATACACTGGTAAGAATACTGGCTCTCTAGTTATGGTAAATATGAGAGAAATAGGCCATCTGGTTTACAATCAAGAGTAGCAGAATTGGTGTAAACAATGCTGGCCATGGTGACATAACGTACTGTACATCACCGCACAAGACTTTAAATATCAGAACTTGGCAGCTTGTGTTTTGGAGGCTGATTTTTGGAATTTTCCAAGAGATGTTGAGTTTTTTGTCTCACTAACTGATTATGGGTAGGGGTTATCTACATACTCATATGGTGAATAGTGTATATGGAGCACCCACCAATGGAGGGGTTGCTATATTCCTGGGTATCTCAGAATAATCCTCTATGATCTCCTTCCACAAACCCATATAACCCATGTGATATTGAGTGCTATCAGAATTCTGGTGCAAATGTTTTGCTTCTGTACGTGTGCAATTACAACTGGATATATGCTTGGGGGTTACCAAAGTTACACATAACTCTGTACAGTACTAGTACAGCCATGTCACCTCATACAACCCATGTGTTATCAAGTGATAGCCCAATTCGATTGCAAGCACGGTGCTTCTTTCTTTAGGCACATAAAGTCTGCTCCAACTGGATATTCTCAGCGGAAACTCTCCTTTCCTCTACATCATCCATGCTTGGTTGCCAGTTATGATGTGGCTGGCAGCACCAACATGGCATTACCACTACTTCCATATTGACAGCAGCAGTGACAACATCACAAAAGCTCTACATTTGAATGCAAAACCAATGCCATCGTGAACTTAATCCCCAATTTTCATAATTTTGCTACCTTACGAAAAGAAACCATAATCCGTTATCCATTTAACCATTAATAATGACGTGACTAGGTGCACCACCAGGCCTGCTGAGTCTATCTATCTACTCAATGTCAGACATCTTCATCTCGTAAGGGGCGGACACAAACAAATTGCCTCCACGTCGCCCTATCCCCTGCCATTTCACTGCCCTCCCCCTAGCTCACACCCCCCTCTCTCATATACCTCTCCATTCAATCCCTCCATCTCATCCTCAGCCTCCCCTTCCCTCTCCCCTCCTCCACCTCACTGACATACACTCTCCTCATTAGTCTCTCACTCTCCATCTTCCTCACATGGCCAAACCATCTCAATATATTTCTCCTAATGCTTTCTATCATCACATCCACACCACAACGCTCCTTCACTTCCTCATTTGTGAGTCTGTCTCTCCGTGTAACTCCACATGCTCCTCTCAAATAACTCATTTCCACAGCTCTCACCCTGACTTGTGTCCTTCCAACAAGGTCCAAGCTTCACTTCCATATGTTAGTGTTGGTATCACAATACTATAATGCAGCAACTTTTTTCTTACTTCCATGCTCACTTTCCAATTTCTTATCATTGCTTTCAAAGAACCAGCAACCTTTCTTCCTTGCTGTACCCTTTCAAGCACTTCATCCTCCAAACTTTCATCCGTACTCATCACACTACACAAGTACTTAAATGCACTCGCATTTTCCATTTCCTCCTCATCCAACCTCACTGTACATCCAGTGACTTCATTTCTATCGAAGACCATAACTTTACTCTTCCCTAAAATAACCTTTAAGTTCCTAACACACTCACCCACACTCATTCGTCACAATTCCCCTTCGTCTTCACTTAACAATACAGTGTCATCAGCAAACGACAGTACTGAAGTTTCCAAACGCTGTCCTCTCTCATTAGGGCCACTCCAACATCCACTACCCTACCTTGTATCTCTTTTACGAGTATAACCCCATCCATATAAAGATTCAACAACCATGGAGACATGACACATCCTTGTTTCAATCCAACATTCTGACACAAAAATTCACTTAGTTCACTATTCACATGCACTACAGCCTTAGCACCCTCAAACATACTCTTAGAGGCATTCAACAACTTCCCACTTACTCCATTTATTCTTACTATTTTCCACATTCCTTGTCTATCCACTCTGTAATACAGCATGCTTCCTCCAAATCCATGAAGGCTGCACAGAACTTCTTTTCCTTGTCTAGAAACTTTTCCACCGAAGCCTAGATAAATGTCTGATCTATACAACTTCCTTCCTTTCTTAAAACCTCCCTGTTCTTCTCCAGATAATTCCTCTGTTATTTTCCTAACTCTGTCAATAAGTATCATGCCATATACCTTTCCTATTACACTCAGAAAACAAATGCCCCTATGATTATCACACCCTCTTTTTCCCCTTTTCCTTTATGCAGGAGAATAATTATACAGTACCTGACTTCCAATTCTCTGGGACTCTACCTTCCTCCCATGCCAATCTGAACACCTTAGCGTATCCATTCTACTACTATCTCTTCCCAATGCTTCATCATTTCACCACATACTCCATCAATTCCTGAGGCTTTCCCAATTTTGACTTCCATCACTGCTTCCAGTACTTCCATACTACTGATTTCTTCCTCCCTTCTCACCTCCCCCTTCTCCCAGCCACTTATACCTGCACCACTTTGAATCTCTATGTTTACAGTTCCTTAACCCATATGCGCCAAGTGACAGTTATATCCGACAGGAAATTGGTGGATCGGGGCTGCCAGGTGACGGCTATAACCACAGGTGTTTTCGCGCCACAGTTTGAAGTGGCCACCACTTAATCTCGTCACCAAAGGGTGGGGATAGCCTCTTGGCACCCTAGGCAGCATACCTCAGCTGTCTCCATGACTCTGCCAGGTGTAGGACAATGTTTTCTTATGTCTCTCGTCTCATTCTGTTCCTGCCTTACATGGACCCTTGCCTCATCCACACTGCCAAGCCTCTTTCCAAGGATACTAGGAAAGAGCTATGTGATACTGCCATAGGGCATGTCTTGGATGCAACTGTATCTAGTTTATCAAGTAATGGAGAAGCTATCACGGTGAAAGGAATGCAAAAGTCAGCGCCAAGCACACACACATGAACACAGCCTGCCTCGCGGCCAAAAATTACGTATATTCTTTACATCCTTACTCATCAACATGACCAGCTACAGACCTGGGGATGGTTTTATTCGCCAGAAAACTGGTTGATTAATATGGCTTTTGTTTCCCCAACTGCTATACTTTCCAAGATACAGTATTAAAGTTTGAAAACAAGCCACTTTGGGAAAATAACCCTGTCGACGGCAGTATAAACAGCCCGGCGTGGAGGTGTTAAAGTGTTCTTTCCATTTGCTCATTTTTTCTCCTTTCTCCACTAGCAATTTGCCATTTTTATCTTTCATTTCCCTACTAACTTCTTTATCACCCTGTTTAACCCCTAAAACGCGGCTGTGTACGCGCGATCCCCCCCCTGTGGCGGGGTTGTAGCGGGGTCTGAGTACCTGTGGAAAAATATTAGCCAAAAATCATAGATTAACCCTAGAGCATTAAAATTTTTATGGCATATATTACTTACATTCAGCTATCTCCTGAGCCACATGTTGAGCCTTCGTTGACTACCCAAGGACTTGTGAAGACTTGCAAAGTTGGGTAACAAAGTCTTCACTCTCACACCTCCAGAAACCCGGTTTTCTTTCTACCACAGCCTCAATCTGTCACAGTACACTTTATACAACAACGTACAGGTTGTTTGGAATCCGTATTTGTAAATAAGAACTGAAAATAAGGCTAAAATGGACGGAGCGCATGGCCGACATGCAGCGCGGTGGCGATCTTCCCGTCAATATTGTCACATTTGCCTTTTCTCGGCAAAAAACACGTATACTCCTTTTTTTTTCCATCATAGGACTTCGCAAACGTTTGCCTGTCACTATTACGGTAATAAAAATCAATGTCACTGCCAGTATTGTGGACTGGGAATGAGGAAGACCACCGCGGCGCGAGTTTATTCAGCCTTACAGCAGGCACTTTATTCTCGCTCCTGTCGGCCACTCGCACTTCATTTCTATCGCTCACTTTCACTGTATCTTTTTTTTTTTTTGCCTTATTCATCAGTGTCACTGTCCAGTGTTATAAAAATAATATTTTATACACAAAAAACTTTTACTTTCAGAACACAGAATAGGAAAATATGCTTTTATCTTTTTACACTGGAGTGACTGTCACTCGCAATACTTATATGATTACTATGTACAATTATTTACAACAAAAAACACTGTAACTGTCAGTGCTTTTACAAGTACATACACTAATTTACACTCATCAGGCTGTCACTGTCAGCACGTAAAAGAAAACTAAACAATATTATCATTGTCACTCTCAGTATTTTTCCCAATATTTTTACCCTTATTTTCAAAATCTACTTAGGCTGTGGTAGTCGAAAAAACACGGGTAAGCACAGAGGGGAACTTTGCACTCTTTGCACTGCAAGGAGGTGCGCCTAAAAGTTCTTTCCTGCCTGGTAGTGTGGCTGCACACATGACACCTCCTCAGTGCTTTCCCCCTCTTTGCAGTGGCTGGCAGTGGCTCCAGGCGGTGTCGCTGAAGGTAGGCCATACACTGTAGGCGGTCTGGAGGTGTGTGAGGGTGGCGTTTGGGACCTGTTGAAAGCACCTGGCCATAACGCTGAAGCAGCTGGTAGACACAAGTCTTGGAGAATCTTCTGAGAGAGTAGTTGGCTGGCTTCCTGTTCTTGATTTTATACAGGATGAAGGCGTTCAACATGCACATGTCAATCAAGTGCAAGAACACCTTCCTGTACCAACGACGATTTTTCCTCAGACAGTCAATCTCTCCAATCATCATATCCGACTTGTCCACCAGCCGCATATTGACATTATAGTCAATTACAGCATCAGGCTTCATCACAGGCTCGCCAGTCCTTCTGTCGATCTTCCCTGTTGCCAGCATTTCACCCTTGTGTACTGTGGTGAGCATGTTAACAACTCTCTTATCATGCCACCTGATCGCAAGCATCTTGTCAGATTTCTTCAGGTGCACGTCTCCCCGCTTTGACTTTTCAGCCTCTGGGAAGGCAGGGTAATGTGCCCTGTTACTTCTGACAGTGCCACAGGAGCCGATGCCGTGTTCAGAAAGGTACTTGGCGAGTTTTGGAGCTGTATAATAATTGTCCGTATACAGGACATGATTCTCGCCAAAGTACTTTTCCAAAAGCACTTTCACCACAGAACCAGAGAATCCAAGGAGGTCAGTCTTATCCAGGTCGACACTGCTGGCGGTGTAGATGACGAAGTCAAGGATGAACCCCGTCTTGCAGTCGCACAGCACGAAAAACTTGATTCCAAAGCGGTGGCGTTTGCTTGGAATGTACTGGACGAACCGAAGACGGCCCCTGAACAATACCAAAGACTCGTCAATCACGACTTTCTTGAAAGGGCGCAAGAACCTCGTAAACTTATCTTTGATCATGTTCAGGATTCCCCTCACTTTCCATAATGGGTCAGTTTGGGAAGGCTCATCATTATTCGCGAAGTGAAGATAAGTCATCAGCTGCCTAAAACGATCGCGGCTCATGTATTTATTGAATATTGGTGTTGGGCACAGCTCGTCGGAACCCCAGTACTCTTCCAACTTATGCTTCCAGTTGTGCGGCATAAGCAACATCAAGGCAATAAATACAAAAAGCTCGCGGATCGTCAAAGGCACCCATGATGCCATCCGCGACGTGGATGGCGTCGCAGCCTCACCTTCTTCTTCGCGAATTGGCGCACATTGCCCCTCGTACCTGTTGGTCTCGGTACAGATGTGCTCCATAACCTCGTCGTCAAGGAAGGCCAACAGGTAGTCAACACATTCACCATCGTCGTCCACAGGGAAGTCAGCCTGAAGTCCACACTCACTTTCGTCAAAGGGCAGATCTTCAGGCACAAAATCTGATCCCTCTGACCACACAAAAGCATCTAAAGTTCCCTGCCTAGGCTGGGAGGTGCTTGGGGCGGCGGGGGTGAGGCAGGTCGTGTGGGAGTGGGTGAGGCAGGCTGGGCAATAGTAGGTAAGGGAGAGGTTATCCCAGGCCGTGTTGGTGTTGTGGTGGTGGTGGTGGTGGTTGGAGGGAGATTATCGCTTGGGTCAAGGTCACCCGCGGTGGCGTGACTCCTGAGTTGCCTAGTGGGAGTTAGCCTAGGGGACTTAACTTTACTGACACGAACACTAGGCCTACGATAACCTCTCATACGTAACATTGCTCGTCTACTTCCCTTTCTCGGTGGTGATGGAGACTCCGATGACTCAGGAGACAGGACAGCAGACGAGGAGGACGAGAGAAGAGGGCTGGGAGAACGTGGCGGGCTTGCGGTGGTGTGGCGTGGCGTAGTGGACAATGGCGGTGCACTGCTGTCTCCGATCCTCTTCCTTTTCTCTCCCTTTCCATATTCGAGGCCCCTTTTCACCGGGGCCTTCCCTGTAGAGGTGCTGGGCACAGTCACAGTTTCCTCGGGCACAGAAATCATCACTTCAGGGGCTGAATCAGCACTCGATTGTGTCTCTGATTCAGCCAGGCTAGACAAAACACCCACGTCACTGCCGTAGTCCATAGAGGCTTTCAACAGTTCAGATGCTATGGCCGAGTCACTTAGCCCCTTGGTAGTCACTTGTAAAGTTTTGAAGGGCGTAGAGGTAACAAAACCCTTTTTCGGAGGGCTAGAAGGCACGGAACTAGAAGAGCTAGAGCCTGACATGGTGTCACCGTGGCAGATTTGCGTGGACTGACGCTAATCTGGGGCAAACCGCGCGAAAAAATGACAGTGTGACAACTGGGGAAACAAGCGTTTCCCAATAGCAAAAAGTGCTTGCGAGATGACGGCGCAGATTGACACGTATCAGCCATCCACGCGTTGCCATATCACACGACGAGGGAGGGCCGCGCATCGGTGCGTCCGTGGGTAAAAAAAATGAGACTTGGCAACAACCGAGGTCAGTAGTACAAAGGTCAAGTGTGCTAAAAGTAGCTCACGGGTGGCGGGACTGAGAGACAATACCAGCTTGAGCCTGCTTGCCCGCGGTTATTCAAAATTAACTCAAATCGCAAACGCGACGACCCGCCGTCTTGCCCTTTGGGCCGACCGTCGCAAAAGCGACGATCCGCGTTTTAGGGGTTAAGTCTCTTTTACCTCTTTCCAGAATATTTTCTTACATTCCCTCCACTTTACAGTCAAGCTCCTTCCAAATTCCTCATCCACTCTCTTCTTACTATCTTTTAACCATTTTCTTCCTTTCTACATATAACTCCCTCTTCTGTCTCTGAATTTCTTCCACGCCTCTGGTTCCCATCCACTCAATATATGCTTTCTACTTTTGCACCAATGTTTGTCTCATCTCTTCATTCCACCATGTTGTTCCTTGCAACCCCTTTCTTCTTCTCTTCACTCCATACACCACCTCACATGATGCAGACTTCTGTGGATATCTTGCACAAACCTTCCACCTCCCCCATTTGCTCCAATCACATTTAACCAATCGCTTCTCCACTTCATTCTTATATTCTGCCTTGTTTCCATCATCTTGCAACCTTTCTACCCTCCATGAATGGACAACTTCCTCCTGTCCTTCCCTCCTTCAGTTCATCCACTGCACTTGAACCTTGACTTTCACCACCACCATGTGGTGGTCAGAAAGTCCACTCCCCCAACCTCTGCATGCTCTTGCATCTATTACATACCTTCTCATTCTCTCATTCACACCCACATAATCAATCATTGCCTTCCATTCATTCAGTTCACTACCCACCCTTCTCATCACTGGCCATGTACACTTGTGGATCACTTTGCGCTTATAGATGGTACTGGCTATCACCAACCCCCTCCCCTCATAAATGTCCATTAAAGCACTGCCATTCTCATCCACTTCTGCAGGCACACCAACTACTCCATTCACCTTCACATACCCTACTTTTCCATTCATATCTCCGATCAAAAACACTCTCTCATTCCTTTTCAAACTTTTCCATGCATGCTTCCACATATGCCCAGAACTCTTCTTTCACCCTGCTCGCATGATCCTGCGTTGGCGCGCACGCGCGCACACACACACACACACACACACACAATCGCCCACATTTGTAATCCTACTTTCTATCTTACCCACACACTCCTTGAACCAACTGATCCACACTCTTTTATATTCTCCATCCATCTCTTGCACAAAACAAAAAATACTCCCTCTTTTGCCCTCTCATTCTCATCTACTCCCACATATATACTACATCCATACTCCCGCTCTCTCACCTCACCATTTAGTCTCAGTTAAATCATTTATGTCCACTTTCGCACCCTCAAGCATCTGGACAATCTCCCTTTCTCTCCCTTTTACCTCATCATTCACACCTTTTATATTCCAGGTTGCAATCCATACCATATCCTACGTTTGGTCCTGGGTTGTTACCCAACTGTCAGTCCTGTTCCAAAGCTTCTTGTCTGTATTTTTACCCCATAGACATACCAATGACAACCTGCAACATCATGCGTATGTCAACCTCTAATGTCAGTATGACGACTTTGCCCATCATCCGATGTAATCTCCAAAGAAATATTTAGGGAGTCGTCATTTTTGTTGGATGATGGGCAAAAGTGGGCAGAGCTAAGCCTGCCACAGCTGGTACGTGTGTGCTCACTTGGTTTGCTTGGCTCACTGTGGTGTGAGGTTCCTCACAGGTAGGACGTACACCTCTTGACCTCCCGCCGAAAATTTATGCTCCTTTTTCTCACATATACTGTATATGCTGCATTATTATTTAAGGAAGTACAACAATTAATGCATTATTGGAAAGAAAATTTATTCTGCTACGTACTGAAGCAAAAAATATTATTACTTCTTGATTTTTTTTTTTTTTTTTTTTTTTTTTTGGCGAATATTTTTTAAAGCAGTGTAAAACTTTAGCATGTCAGCTAACTTCTACTCACTTTTTTTGCATTTTATTTTGTATATATAGTCTTTTTGGACAATGTACGACAGAGCAAAAGTCTTCATCTTCAAAACGAGACCAAAGTGGCCTTTCTATGATGAATAGTAACTTTCCTACGAGTGTTAGAAGTAAAATATCTCTACGCGACTGTTCTGAAAGCTCTCGAGCAAGAGTTACATGCACAGCCGGAATTTACGCTCCTCATTTGACGTGAAAGGGTTAATTAGTTGTTTTCCGGGGAGGAGCGTTAACCCTCCGCCATCCCACTTGCTGACAGATTGGGAACACATGTTGGCTGGTTAAAAGGTTACCAACCAATGTTTTAAATGATTTTCTGGTTTACAGGATATCATTTGGCTTGCCACTCAATGAACAGCTACCGAGATTTTGTGTACCACTACACTGAGTGGATGATGGGTGCCCCCATCTGCTTGCAAAATGCCATCCTGCCCCCTTCCAAGCCAGGAGGTGAATAGTGCAGTTTTCTACTAAGATATTTCCTACCGTATTTTTTGGCCCATAAGACACTACACTGTGTGAGACACACCCTAATTTTGGAAGAGCATGTCTTTGGATTTTTGTCTTTATTCATAACACCCAACCACTAAAACCTTAGCTTGACATATTTACACAAATGTACGCTCACCTTTCAGTATCTCAATTCAGTAGTACAGTAATCCCCAAACTATTCGGACGCCCACTTTCCGGACACCCCACTTACCGGACATTTTGGTCCCAGGATTCAGTATTCCCAAACTTGCCCAAAAATCGCAAATTTTTTTTTTAAAATCCGACTTATTTCCCCCTGTAGTTTGAACTCAGCACGTGCAGCGTGGACCAGCTGTGTTTTACTGCATAGTTCCGCCGCCGTCCGCTAGAGTGCCCCAGCATCCCACTCACTTACCGACCGTCTCTTGTTGTGAGTGCACGCTCGTCATCACGGCCGCCCATGTGCTTGCTTTTGAGGTGGTAGCCTACTTGCTGCAGGCTCTGTTGCTGCTCTCCTGCCTCTTGTTCGTGTGCGTGATGATGGCCCCGCCGCCTGAGAAGAGGAAGAGAGTGGTTTTGACTCTGGAGAAGAGGGAGATATTGGACAAGGTGGACACGGGATGGTCAATCTCACGAATCCTCTGTGAATTCAACCTGGCACGATCTACTTTGTTTGACATCAAGATATCCTGCGACAAACTCATGCAGTACATGGCTGACTTCTTGTCAAAGAACAAACGCAACGTGGAGAGGAAGATGATGTTTACTCACTGGCATGCTGAAGTCGACCGTTCCACGTTGATTTGGTATCGACAGCAACGTCCTGTTGGTGTGCTGGTGTGTGGCACAGAGCTGAAGGCTGCTGCTGGGAAGTTTGCAAGGCTTCACGACACCCTAGACTTCAAGGTATCCGAGGGTTGGCTCTTTGCGTTCAAGTTACAACATGGCCTTACCAACCATAGGTCTCATGGTGAACCTTTGGATGCCAACGAGGATGGAGCAGAGGAGTTTCGACACAAGGTGAAGGGCTTGATTGACAGGGAGGGACTCACTCTTGGTCAAGTCTACAACGCTGATGAAACTTGTTTATTCTATCGCTCTTTGCCAACGAACACTCTAGCCGAGGAGACGGAGAAGCGTGTACCTGGCCGCATGTTCTCTAAGCAACGGATATCTGCTTTGTGTTGTGCCAATGCTAACGGCATGCACTGGCTTAAGCCCATCATTGTTGGCCGTGCAAAGCAGCCTCGGTGTCTTCGTGGGGTGATGGATCTCCTTCCTGTCGTCTGGCACCATACTTTGAAGGCATGGTTCACTGCCCAGATCTTCAAAGACTGGTTCCACTGCCATTTCATCAAGGAGGTCACCCATTACCAGAGGGAGAAACTGGGAATCCCGCACAACCAGGTAAAGGCCCTCCTTCTCCTCGATAATGCACCTGTCCACCTGTGTGACAAGGACTTGGTGGCTGAGAATGCCGCATTAGGTGCATGTTTATGCCACCTAATATGGCTGCTCTCATCCAACCAATGGACCAAGGAGTGATCGTGACAACGAAGAGGCTGTACTGAAGGAAGTTCCTGGACGAGGTGATGGTTGTTTTCGAGGACGAGGACGAGCACAGGGAGGGACGGGACATGCGAGGCCAGCAGACTTTGGAAAACCTTCGCCGCTACATCAAGTCTGTAATCTACAACTGGGCCAGTGCATGGAAGTCCCAGTCAAGACTCTAGAAAATGGTTGGTCTAGTCTGCTTCTCAGAACGGATATGGAGCACGATTTCCCAGGTTTTGACGTGGATGCCTTCCATGCACGTCTACGTGCACATGGCGACGATGTTGATGTGGACGAAGTGCGTGAATGGTTGGATGACAACGAGGGCTATCCTGGGTATCAAACCATGTCTGATATCGAGATTGCATCTTCAGTCGCAGGTGTCAGTACCCAGCCTGAAGATTCCGACGAGGACTCCTCTCAGCGTGACACTACTCCAGCCATCCCCAAGCTGAGCGCACTCTGGGAACACGTAGAGTTCATTCTCAATTACCTGGAACACCCGGACTGCGACAGGGAGATGGGGCCCTTGGGACTTGGGGAGGAAGTGCGTGGTTGCAGGCAGCGCATCATTAATCGCCAAAATCATCATTCCTTGCATTAATCAACCATTGACAGCTTTTTCGGACCTGTGACCCCCGCTGTGCTCAGCCCTGGCTCCACACCACTGCCTCCGCAAGACAGGTCCTCATCCTCCGAGCCACAGCCCAGCACATCAGCCACGGTGGAGTCGCCACTGGACGTGAGTTTGCGCCTCTCTTCAGAGTTGTCTGCAATGGGTAGTCCATCACCACGTCCCAGCGACACACCCCTAGGCCATCTGCATCAAGTACTCTCAAACTATGACAATGAATAAACAGCAAGAACAGAATTTACAGTGTTATAGAGTGAAAAGAAAAACAGTGCATAGTGTTAAGAAATTAGAATTCTGAGTGCAAAGACTTAAGTGCAGAGTGCAACACTGATTTTATTGACGTTCAATGGAGCACAAATTAGAATTGAGTGTGTAGTCAAGAAAATGGATTTATGAGTGCAAAGACAAGTGCAGAGTGCAACACTTATTTCATTAAGGTACAATGGAGCGCAAGTAAGGCCAGAGTGCGCAGTGTTAAGAGAATGAAATTCTAAGTGCAAATGACTAAGTTCAGTGCAAGACTTCATGTACAGTGTACTGCAGGTGCTTCAGGTACTCCTTTTTACTGTCAGAGTCTGAGAGGAGGCAGGTCATTCATCGAGATGACCAGAGACTTGTAAGTACCCAGAATGTTTCATAATGTACTGTATTTTCCATACTTACCTTTAAAACCTCATTTCACTCTTTTATGTCCCTTCTTGGTGTGAATAGGGTCTAAGGTGCTATGCATGTGGAGTAGGGAGGTGTTTTTCTGAGTTAGGCTACGTTAGGGTCCATAAGTACCAGTCCAGGAACCAGGGACTTGTTGTAAGAACCCAGAATGTTTAATATTGTATATACTCACCTCTAAAACCTCATTCTCTGGTTCTTTTGCATTTATTTCAGTCTTTTATGTCCCTTATTGGTGTGAATTGGGTCTTAAATAGGTGCTATGCATGTCCAGTAGGGAGTTGTATGGGCATTTTTCTGAGTCAGGGTAGGTTAGGGTCCACAAGTATAAGTTCAGGAGGCCGGGGCCCACTTTCCAGCTGAGACCACTTTCCGGACGTGCCTTTGGCTCTATTACGTCGGATAGTAGAGGAATTACTGTATTCTCTCTCAATACTTTCAGTACTAATGAATAAAAGATCTAAAATAATGAAAATTTGTACCAGTTGTACTTATAAACATTACAAATTAATTCAGTCCAACTTTCTTCTGTTTCTTTACTGAGTTTGAACTAGGCTGGTTTGTAAATACATATTCACCACTCAGTATACAGTATACAGTATATTCAATACTATTCATCAGTCTACTATATAAAAGTGAAATACTGTAACACAGTCATTCATTTGTCTATGTATATACAGTACATCAGAAATAGGAGCATTCGCGCTGAGTGGAAAATCTGCCAGACACCACCAGAAACTATGTCTCATTTTCATTTTGACGAGCTAAGGGGGTCTTAGTTAAACTTCAGTGGTCTTTTTCTGATCGATATTTACAATATTGGTTAAGCAAATACCTTTAAAAAAATGTAAATTACTCTTACTTGTGCTATTTCACCCAAAACAAAGCCGAAAAATTCGTATACAGGTATTTATATATTCTTCCCTAAGAAGGTTAAGACAGTATCTGCCAGTAAGACGGTTTTTGGACTGTATGAAGCAAAAAAGGTGTATGAATAATGACATTCGTATATAATCTGACTTCGTTTTCGTTTTTAAAGGCTCCAACATGCTTGCATGTGTCGGCCTTGGTCACCTAATGGCGGCTCTCCATGCTGCACGATCCATTGCAGCCTCCCTGTTCAGTCCCTTAACCCTAAGGTCACACTTAATGACCTCGTCCCATGTCTTTCTCGGTCTACCCCTCATAACCCCACCCCCAATATTAACACTTCTCACCTTCCTCACCCAACTATCATCCCCCATCCTCTCCACATGTCCAAACCACCTCAATCTACCTCTCCTCATCACAACACCAATACACTCCAGTCCCATCCTACCTCTCAACTCTTCCATTGTAAACCCAGCCCCTCCAGGCCTTGGACACAGGGACGCACTGCACATCCACCTAATCATTGTCATTTCTGTACGTCTGAGCCGGCGAATGTCTTCCTCCTTCACTGCCCAGGTCTCACTGCCATACAGCATTACACTCCTAACACACGCTGCATACAAAGACCCCTTAGCACGTAGGGAGAGCCCCCTCAATGTCAGGAGAGGCAAGAGCTCCCTGAACTTCTTCCAACCACTTCTCACCCTAGCCACAGAGCTAGCTCCAGCCCCACCTCCAGCACACAACATGTCTCCTAAATAACAAAGCTCTTCCACACACTCAAGAGATTCACCAGCAAGTTCAATTCTTTCACGTCTGACGATCTCCACCTGCTCACCCTGGCACGCCCGTACACATAAAATCAGCATTATCTCGCAGTCTACCTCTGATACCACTACATCTCTTATGCACCCATTTATCACACACACCGCACAAGATGGAATTACTTCCCACGCCCTTGTGGCAAACTGCACATGGCCACTCTCCCTCGTCTTTGACAGTACCGCCACCAACCCTAGATATCATCACTTTTGTTTTATCTGCATTTACCCTTAAACCCTTTTGCCCCATACCATCTCTCCACTTCCTAAACCTTTCCTCCGCCTCCCTTTCATTCTCTGCAATCAACACCAAATCATCAGCATACAACAACTCCCACGGGAGTCCGTTTCTAAAGTCACGTGAAAGGGCTTCAAGTACCATGATAAACAACATGGGACTCAAGACTGACCCCTGATGCACACCAACATTCACGGAAACTCATCACTCAAATCTCCATTCACTCTCACCTGGGTGTGAGCACCCACATACATGGCCATAACCACCCTAACCAGCCACTCCTCCAAGCCAAGCTTTCTCATTGCCCACTTCACCACCTCTCTAGGGACTCTGTCAAAGGCCTTTTCCAAATCAACAAAAACAAAATAAAGATCCCTTCTCCTACCAATATATAATTTCCTGAAGCTGTCGAACAATGAATATGGCATCAGTGGTCCCCCTACCTGGCATAAACCCAAACTGCATCTCATCAATATTCACTCTTTCTCTAATCATACCTTCTAAAACTCTCTCCATTACCTTCATTATCTGATCTAAAAGCTTTATACCTCTATAATTCCCTCTTTCCAGGGCATCACCCTTCCCTTTATACACATTTACAATTACACTCTTCAGCCAATCATCTGGGACAACACACTCATAAATAATCCTATTTATCAGGTCAGTGACTAAACTCACCCCTATATCGCCTGAGGCCTTCAACATTTCGGCAGTCAACCCAGACACACCTGGTGCCTTCCCCACCCTCATCCTGCCTATTGCCTCACTCACAGTAGCAGTATCAATCAAAGGCCAAGGGCCAGACACTGGATCTGCTGGCTCCAAACCTTCCCTGTCCCAGTCAAACTCCTCATTCAACAACCGGTTATAATGCTCTCTCCATGCATCTTTAATATCCTCACTGTTCACCACTACCCTTCCTTCATCATTCTTCACACACTGCTCACCTATGATATCCCGATTATCCCTCTTCACCTGACCTGCCACCCTAAATATATTTTTCCTTTCCCCATGATTTAGGTTATCAAGTAATTGTCTCTGTGACTCAGACTTTGCCCTGTATACCTCTCTCCTAGCCCTACGCTTGGCAGCCAAATATTCCTCTTTGCTACCACCCTTCTTCCATTCCCGGAAAAGCCTTCTTTTCTCCTTAATTGCAGCTTCTACACCCTCATCCCACCATGAAGTTACTTTATGTCTTGGTGGTCCTCTTGTCCAGCCGCATGTTACATCAGTAACTCTCAAGAAATTGTTCTTGAGGGCTCTGTACTGTTCATTAACGCCTCTGTCTACAGCTCCCTGTTCAGCCACCACTCTCCTCAACTCGCTATAGAAGGCATCCCTTACTACTTGGTACAAAAAATAGCAAATATGGTCTATCCATAGTTTAATATCTATTAGATTCGAAGCCTAGCGCTTCGAGGTACGAAGAAAGCCAGCTGATGGAGTATGTCACACACCGAGGAAAGACACGACTGTTTTGGTTTGCTTGGAAAACTTGTTGTACCGGAGGCAAATATCGACATGCTTTCTTGAAGTGAATTAAGTTTTATTCTTACTCACAGGGAGTTTAATGTGTTAGTATGAATTATAATCAACTATTATTGTTGGTTAAAGAAATACATATATATTTCTATGCATGCATAAACCAGGCTGTGAAATATTTTTTATATTACTATATTTTTTCATGCTGCATTGACAGAGCACAGTTTTATAGAGAAGAAATAGAATATTTACATATTTTTACAATATATACGATGCATGAAAAAGGCCATTCAATCATTGCCTGACGTGATTTTTTTTTCCGTCCGAAAAATTAAAATACCAGTGATATCTGGCATTTCCCCAGTCGCGCGAACGCTCCTATTGCATCTGTCCACTCTTCTTCTCTGTTGAGCTTGACCCAGCTGGGTTTGTCCTCAGTTCACTTGATAGCATGCAGATAGACCAGGTGGAAGCACAACCTGTACGCAAACACATGAGTTGTAGCTGTCCAAAAATTTTCTTTTCCTAACTCTTCAGGCACACCTTGTTATTCACATTCCATCAAGAGTTTTTGTTAAATGCAGTAGGATCTCGTCAATAACGTCTAATTGGTGCCAGAAAAACGCCGTTATATGTGAAAACGTTATTTGTGTGACGTTAAAATACATGTGTAAAGGGTTTAATGCTGCTGCCACCCCTTAACTTTTATCCATTTTTCCCATTTGGAGCCTTCCTATCACTACTTCTTTTAGATGAAATAATATTAGTTATTAACCCCTTAACCGCGGGGCGCCACTTTCGTGACGCTTGGGAGCAAGGGATAATACCGCAGGGCGTCACTTTTGTGATTCTGTGTTATTTTGAATTCGCCCGGGTTTTCAAGTGGTGGCTTGTATCATCTATCAGTACTGCCAATGTCCAACACTAGTCAGCACTCCTAATCTCATCTGTACTCCCATCCATTGTTGACAATTTAGCCATTTCTCCCCGTTCTTGACTCCCCTCCCTACCTCCCCTCCATTACCCTATCCTCTGGCCTGCCTGGCTGTGCTACACTAAGTAAATCTTCCCTGGAATTTTTCACTGATTTCATCCATTGAAATAAGCCCTATGCCCTATTCTTATACCAAATAATATATACAAGAAAGAAATAAGGTAAGTGAGAGTGCCATACACCTAGAATTGGCTAATTATCACCTGACAACACCTCACGTGCACTCGTTCGCTAATTTTCGCTGTTTATTTCCTCTTGAAATATGCCGTATAATCTATTTTCGTAATAAAAAGAAATATAAAAAAGGAAGGGAGAAGTGATATTTACATTCACCTGGAACTACCTAATTTATTATGTATTGTCTTGGTTTCCTGCCATCATTTCATTGCTATATATTAGCAGGTCTCACAAGGCTGAAGTTGGCAGTATTGTACTCACCCTAGCCAGGTGGCAGGAGGCCACCACTATCAGTTCACTGTCATCTTTCAAGGTGAAAGTATGTCGGATTCGCTCCTGCTAACTTCCGCCGCTTTTTAGCCCCGTGCAAGGGCCCTGTGACCTTTACCCCCTACTAAACCTCGTGTGGGAAGAGGTAAAGGCCTGACAATTGAAAGAGAGTGACTACGATCTTTCTGTTGAGTAAAACAGTGCAAGTGTAATGTGTAAATAATGTGTAAACAGCAAGTGAAAGCAATGAATGTAAATACAAGTGAACAGTGGAAGAGTTTTATAAGTTACTTCAAGTGACAGTGCATAACACAGTGTAAATAAAATAGAAATGTAAATAATGTAAATAAAATAGAGAACGCAAATAGAAATGTAAATGAGTAATATTATACGAATACGAGTATATATACTAGGAGTAATGAAAGTGAAAGTTTCACTCTAGCATGTATGAATACTATGAGTTATGAGAGTGAAGGTGAAAGTGACATTCACTCTCAATGCTAGTATACAGGACGAGAAAGTGAATGCTACGTATTTTACTGAAAGAAATTGAATCCCTAGTGACAATAAACTACTATTACTGAAGGAAACTTATGGATAAAGACTGTAGATATATATGTGTTATATAGTAACAGAAATATAAACTGTGAGTTTTTATGAATAATGACACCACCAACGGCGAACGATCGGAAGTGGGATGGTCATACGCCCTCGTAATTCTCATTGCTTTCACTTTTTTTTTTTTTTTTTTGGAGTATGGATTCCAAACTATTTGAGAATAATAGAATAGTGTTTCTAGTGATAATATCAGGCTGTGGTAATCATATTACGAGTTGTCGGGAAGTGTAAAGTGGAGACTTCGTTACCCAACTTCAGAGGTCTCCACAAGTCCTACGGTACTCGACGAAGGCTCAACAAACACCCCAGGAGAAAGCTGAAGGTATGTGCCATAAGCATATGTGATTTTAATATTCTAGGACTAATAGCTGATTTTTGGCAAATATTTTTAGAGAGTCTGTTGGAGCGCGAATATGCCCGCGGAAGCCGCAAGTCAAAGCAAAACAAGCCCGCGGTTTAAGGGTTAAATCATCATAAGGAACATAAAACTCACCTTAAAGGAGTTAAGGAAGTGTTTGGTGTGATGACTGTTTTAAGGCTTGCGCATGGAGGCTACTGCGCCGCACCCCCTGACCCTTTGCTGGCTTCGTCCTCACTCCTGTCTCTCATGCCATGGTCACCCACTTCCATCAACACTTCATCAAACCCCACAAAATCAAAATCTTCAGGAAAGTCCCCAATTTCATCATCTACTCAACCTCTCTCTGTTGTTTTTCCTTGGCTGGCCGGCGTTGTAAAAGAACGCGAGTGTTGAGTGACTGATGGCGGGCACTCACTCGTTCGTGATACTGTTTCTGTTATTCTCTTGAAATTTGAATTACAAGTCCAATCATCAGTCATTAATTCTGATGGCCACTCTCTTTCCATCTCTGCAGACCTGAGTTGTGGCAGAAGTGCCGACCAGGCACGTTTAAACTTTGCCAATGTTGTATTATTCCAGGCTTTGACGAAGAAACTTACTGCCTGTCGAATGTTTATTTCTTCCAAAATGCAGCAACAATCATTGCGGTGGGGACTGCAGATATGCTACATGCAGCAGGTGAGTCTGCTGGGCTGTGGTGGTGGAGGGGAAGGCAGCTAGTGAGTCAGGTAGGGCAGTGAAGGTGGAGGGGATTATGGCAGGCGAGCCATCGGTGGTGGCGAGGGGAGGATCTTCCAGTTCCTCCTCGCTACTGCTCACATTTTCGACAATATCCTTCGTCTATTATGGTTTGTCTATTTCATTTCTCATCTTGTTCTAGACATATCTGCAGTATAACAACTTGACATTCGAGAAATAACCATTAATCAAGTGAATCCAAATGTTAATATACTGCAGAAACTGGGTATCTATTCTAATTTACCATTACTGTCAAACACATTATTGTCAAAGTCGTTACTGGCGAGATCCTACTGTTTCTTATTGTATATTCTGTCAATGATAGGAAATTTATAGGATAAATATCTGAATATGTGGCTGTTTTGAATAGAACCAAAGCTAACTCCAGTCAAAGCTCATGATATTCATCTCTGAAGATGCTTTTTTTTTTTTTTTTTTCTTTTTTTTTTTTTTTTTTAAGTACAGTACTTACTCTTATGGAAAAAATGCATCTTATATACTGAAAACTTTGGTAATCTCTAAATTTTGCAAGTTTATGTACAATTTCATTCATTCGTTCATCACTTAATCCTGTGTTGCCCCATGAGGAGCGTAGGAGCCCGGGGCTACCCAAGTTGGTCGAGACATTTAAGATATTAATATGAGAGTGACCAGCCTCACTCATCCCTAAGTGGCATTATGTGAGCAATAAACCTGAACCATCCCTTGGATATAAACCTACACAGGCTTAATCAGATTGGAGCACCTTAATTACCCACTAAACCATCAGACACCATAATTTGGTTATATGGTTACCACCTAGCATAGTAATGGTTTCCTGGTGTACAGGAAACCACTTGGCTTGTCACTCAGTGTAGAGTCACCCATAGGCAGAAGGAAGAGGAAAGAATGAAAAAAAGAAAGACAGAAGAGAGTGTAAAGTCACTCACTGGCTGCTCCAAACAATACAGAAAACATAAAAACAACATGAAAACAAGAATTGTCCTATCATGGAAGGGTGACTGCAATCGGTCAGGCCATTATCAGAATTTGAGGAGGTTGGCACCAAAAATCATGCCAGTGACCATTCAGCTCCTGGCCTGCAAGGCAGAAGGATGGCATTCCACAAGCAGCTCTGCCAGGACTGGTGGTGCAACTAGATTTATCATTATTTCCCCCCCATCAGGAACACAGGAAGCCCAACAGTTCAGGAGAAGGTAACCAGCTTTGCTCACCCCTGAATGGCATTATGCAAACAATAAACTTTAACCAACCTCTTCCTGGCTCAATCAAGTTGGAATGCTTGGAATGCCCTGACTCATTAAACCACCAAGTGCCATTTGGTTATAGGGGTACCATCAAACGTAGGCAATGGTTTTCTGATTTACCAGAAACCATTTGGCTTGTCATTCATTGTAGAGTCACCCAAAGGCAGCATTACACAGAGTGGATGATGGAAATAAAAGATCAACACAAACAAGCAGATTCTCCCACTCTCTCAAGCTTTATCCAGCTTACCTCTGAGGTGCATGTTTGGTAGTATGACCTTCTCACAGATGCCTGATAAAACCTGTTCATTCTCAAAGAGCCCCTTGCTATGATCACGCTCCGCCACAGCACAAAGAAACTGAATGGCATGGCTCACCATCTGTGTGGGACAAACAGAATTATATAACATCTCCAATACAACAACTGAGAGTCAATTATTTGGCATACAATCCACTGGCTAGTACTTCACAAATTTACCAGCCAGATAAAAAATATGATGGCTATCAATGAATACCTTCATACAAAAGTTATTATTTTTTAAATTTCCACAACTTCCAAACTTCCACTTGTGTTACAGTAGTCCACGCAGAAAATAACTAAAATATAACATGCACAAATAGTTTCCTTAGTGCGTTTGTACTGCACAACTCAAATTTATAATACTTGTAATTAAACATTACACAAACCAAATTACAGTAACACAAAAAAAATAAAATAAAATATCAGTTTATTGTTCCAAAATGCATTACATTATTAAAGTAGACCCTCATTATATGATGAACTGGTATGCAATAAATCGTTTATAGAATGATGAAAAAGTCTGAATCCTTTTCCAATATACAAGAGCATTTTCACTTACTGTATACAGTAAAACCTCAATAAGTCGACCTTGCAGAAGGCGGAATTTCCGGTACGTCGAACTCTGGCCGAGGTGTGACGATGTTTAATTAAAGGGTTATACAGTAACCTCTCAAATAATATGAGGGTTAGGAGAGCCGCCATTAGGTGACCAAGGCCGACACATGCAAGCATGTTGGAGCCTTTAAAAACGAAAACGAAAACGAAAACGTTCCTGGAGAGGTCGCGTTAGTTAAAAACACGTTGTTTAAACATAATTTTCCCATTAAGAAACAATGGTAATATTGAGGGTTACGTTCCTGGACTCTGGGAAAGTCTACCCATTTGGAGAGTTATGGTACTCTAAACGTAAAAGCAACAATATTAATTTGAAGGAAAATCCACGTAAAAAACAAAAACAGTATAAGTGAAGAGGGATAATCGGGATATTATGGGTGAGCTGTGTGTGAAGAACGATGAAGGAAGGGTAGTGGTGAACAGTGAGGATATTAAAGATGCATGGAGAGAGCATTATAACCGGTTGTTGAATGAGGAGTTTGACTGAGACAGGGAAGGTTTGGAGCCAGCAGATCCAGTGTCTGGACCTTGGCCTTTGATTGATACTGCTACTGTGAGTGAGGCAATAGGCAGGATGAGGGTGGGGAAGGCACCAGGTGTGTCTGGGTTGACTGCCGAAATGTTGAAGGCCTCAGGTGATATAGGGGTGAGTTTAGTCACTGACCTGATAAATAGGATTATTTATGAGTGTGTTGTCCCAGATGATTGGCTGAAGAGTGTAATTGTAAATGTGTATAAACGGAAGGGTGATGCCCTGGAAAGAGGAAATTATAGAGGTATAAAGCTTTTAGATCAGATAATGAAGGTAATGGAGAGAGTTTTAGAAGGTACAATTAGAGAAAGAGTGAATATTGATGAGATGCAGTTTGGGTTTATGCCAGGTAGGGGGACCACTGATGCTATATTCATTGTTCGACAGCTTCAGGAAAAATATATTGGTAGGAGAAGGGATCTTTATTTTGTCTCTGTTGATTTGGAAAAGGCCTTTGACAGAGTCCCTAGAGAGGTGGTGAAGTGGGCAATGAGAAAGCTTGGCTTGGAGGAGTGGCTGGTTAGGGTGGTTATGGCTATGTATGTGGGTGCTCACACCCAGGTAAGAGTGAATGGTGATTTGAGTGATGAGTTTTCCATGAATGGTGGTGTGCATCAGGGGTCAGTCTTGAGTCCCATGTTGTTTATCATGGTACTTGAAGCCCTTTCACGTGACTTCAGAAACGGACTCCTTTGAGAGTTGTATGCTGATGATTTGGTGTTGACTGCAGAGAATGAAAGGGAGGCGGAGGAAAGGTTTAGGAAGTGGAGAGATGGTATGGGGCACAAGGGTTTAAGGGTCAATGCAGATAAAACAAAAGTGATGATATCTAGGGTTGGTGGCGGTACTGTCAAAGACGAGGGAGAGTGGCCATGTGCAGTTTGCCACAAGGGTGTGGGAAGTAATTCCATCTTGTGCGGTGTGTGTGATAAATGGGTGCACAAGAGATGTAGTGGTATCAGAGGTAGACTGCGAGATAATGCTGATTTTATGTGTACGGCGCGTCGGGGTGAGCAGGTGGAGATTGTCAGACGTGAAAGGATTGAACTTGCTGGTGAATCTCTTGAGTGTGTGGAAGAGTTTTGTTATTTGGGAGACATATTGTGTGCTGTAGGTGGGGCTGGAGCTAGCTCTGTGGCTAGGGTAAGAAGTGGTTGGAAGAAGTTCAGGGAGCTCTTGCCTCTCCTGACATTGAGAGGACTCTCCCTACGTGCTAAGGGGTCTTTGTATGCAGCATGTGTTAGGAGTGTAATGCTGTATGGTAGTGAGACCTGGGCAGTGAAGAAGGAAGATATTCGCCGGCTCAGACGTACAGAAATGACAATGATTAGGTGGATGTGCAGTGCGTCCCTGTGTCCAAGGCCTGGAGGGGCTGGGTTTACGATGGAAGAGTTGAGAGGTAGGATGGGATTGGAGTGTATTGGTGCTGTGATGAGGAGAGGTAGATTGAGATGGTTTGGACATGTGGAGAGGATGGGGGATGATAATTGGGTGAGGAAGGTGAGAAGTGTTAATACTGGGGGTGGGGTTATGAGGGGTAGACCGAGAAAGACATGGGATGAGGTCATTAAATGTGACCTCAGGATTAAGGAACTGAACAGGGAGGCTGCAATGGATCATGCAGCGTGGAGAGCCGCCATTAGGTGACCAAGGCCGACACATGCAAGCATGTTGGAGCCTTTAAAAACAAAAACGAAAACGTCTCTTATGTACCCACTTACCACAAACACTGCATACGATGGAGTTACTTCCCACACCCTTGTGACTAGCTGCACATGGCCTCACTTTCTCTTCTTGAAAGTACCAACACCAGCCCTAGATATCAGCACAAATGTCATCATCATCACTATCATCCGGACCTCCTTTCCCACCCTAGGGCAGGGTAAGGAGCACAACTGTTTTATCCGTATTTACTCTCTAACCCTTGTGCCTCATTACGTCTCTCCTTTTCCTAAATCCTTCTTCCACCTCCCTTTCATTCTCTGCAGTCAACACCAAGTCATCAGGACACAATATCTTCCATGGGAGTCCATTTCTGAAGTCACATGAAAGAGCTTCAAGCACCATGAAAAACAATAAGGGACTCAAGACTGACCCCTGATGCAGGCCAACATTGAAGGAAAACTCATCACTCAAATCTTTCACTCTCACCTCAGTGTGAGCACCCACATACATAGCCAAAACCACTCTAACCAGCCACTCCTCACTCCTAAGCTTTCTCATGTGTGAAATTATATAAAACTTGCTGCATAAATAATCTGAACTGTAATAGCCTAATCTTGGGCCTTTTCATGCCCCAGATCCTCTGGAGCCCCCAGACAGGGAATAATGAACACCCTCCCCCCCACTCAGATATTGTTACAAAAATCTTGGCCACTCTTTCTCCTAAAACCCATTAAAGTTACAGACTGCACACAGTGTATCCAAAACACAGCACATAAAACACTTTATCAGTTCTGTGCACTCCAACTGAGAGATCATTAAACACCCTTTACAGCAATTATGCATCTATCTATTTATCTATTGAGCCACAAACAAATCGCCTCCACGTCGCCCTGTCCCCCGCCATTTCACTGCCCTGCTCCCACCTCACACCCCCCTCTGTCATATACCTCTCCACCCCATCCCTCCGTTTCATCAAGGCCTCCCCCTCCACCTCACTCACATACACTCTCCTCGTCAGTCTCTCACCCTCCATCCTTTCCATGTGGCCAAACCACCTCAGAGTGTTCCTCCTAATGCTTCCTATCACATCCACATCCACATCACAATGCTCCTTTATATCCTCATTTGTCAGCCTATCTCTCCATCTGACTCCACAGGCTCCTCTTAAATAACTCATTTCCACTGCTCTCATTCTTGACTTGTGTCCTTCCAACAATGTCCAAGCTTTACTTCCATACATTAGAGTTGGTATCACAATACTGTCATGTAGTAACTTTTTCACTTCCATGCTCACTTCCCTGTTTCTTATCACTCCTTTCAATGAACCAGCAACCTTTCTTCCTTGTTGTACCTTTTCAAGCACTTCACCCTCCAAACTTCAATCCTTACTCATCACACTACCCAGATACTTAAATGTACTCACATTTTCCATTTCCTCACCATCCAACCTCACTGTACATTCACTGACTTCACCTCTCTCAAAGACCATCACTTTACTCTTCCCTGCATTCACCTTTAGATTCCGTTTCTTACACACTCTCCCAAACTCATCCACAAAGCCTTGCAGCTCCCCTTCGTCTTCACTCAACAACACAGTATCATCCGCAAACAACAGTACAGGGAGTTTCCAAACACTACCCTCTCTCACCAGGGCCACTCTAACATCCACTGCCCTACCTTGTACCTCTTTTATTACCCCATCCATGAACAAATTGAACAACCATGGAGACACGACACATCCCTGTTTCAACCCAACCTTCAATGAGAAAAAATATGCATCAAAGGGAAAAATTCTTCGAACCCACCCTCCTGTATATAGGACTACTCCTTAACCCTAATAAAGTTACCTGATCATATTTGATATCAAGTGTTGTGGTGGAGAGGAGGTTCCACACAACTGTCACAAAGTTTTCAATGAAGGGTTCAAACTCTTCACGGTACTTAGCAGCATAGAGGGTGATGTTCTCACACACCTGGCTCTTGACCTGGAAAAATATGAAAAAAAGTGTCAATATGAAGGACGAATATTTATGTGCTTTAACAAATATCAAATAACTGCATTACATGTTAACAATGATATGACTGTTTTAGTAACATCAAAGGTTCTTTTGAAGAATCAGGCTAAAGACTATCTTAACTACATTTAAATCTTCAAACTGTTCTCTGTTCAGTGGGGAACCTTTCCTGTGTCTTATCTACCAGCAATCTACTACCTCACCGTACACTACCACCACCTTAAAGCCTGCTGCAAGACATTACTCTCATGGTAGTGTTTCCCAGATTGGTGGGTGTCTGGTACCCATTTCATCGTTTGTTCGTTTTGAAGGCTCCAACATGCTTGCATACATTGGCCTTGGTCACCTAATGGCGGCATTCCATGCTGCTCGATCACTGGCAGCTTCCCTATTTAGTCCCTTATCCCTCAGGTCACAGTCAATGACCTCATCCCAGGTTTTCTTTCGGTCTACCTCTCGCTACCCTACCCCCAACATTAATACTTCTCACTTTCGGTACCCAATTATCATTCCCCATCCTCTCCACATGCCCGAACCATCTCAATCCACACCTCCTCATCACAACACCAATACAATCCAGTCCCAACCTACCTCTCAATCTTCCATTGTAAACCTAGTCCCCCCAGGCCTCCCACTCAGGGACACACTGCTCATCCACCTAATCACTGCCATTTCTGTATGTTTGAGCCTGCAAATATCCTCTTCTTTTACTGCCCAGGTCTCACTACCAAACAGCATTACACTTCTAACACATACCACATACAAAGATTCCTAAGCACAGAGGAGTGCCTTCTCAGTGGCAGGAGGGGCAACAGCTCCCTAACTTCTTCCAACCACTCCTCACTCTAGCCACTGAGCCAGTTCCAGCCCCACCTCCAACACATAACATGTCTCCAAAATAACATAACTCTTCCAGACACTCAAGAGACTCACCAACAAGTTCAATCCTATCACACCTGACAATCGCCACATGCTCTGCCCGACACACTGCACACATGAAATGAGCATTATCTCGCAGTCTGCCTCTAATACCACTACATCTCTGATGCACCCACTTATCACAAAACTGTACAAGATGGAATGACTTCTCACGCCCTTGTGGCAAGCCACACAGGGCCACTCCTCTTCATCTTTGACAGTATTGCCCCCAGCCCTAGATATCATCACTTTTGTTTGCATTTACTCTTAAGCATTTGTGCCCCATACCATCTCTTCACATCCTAAATCTTTCCTCCACCTCCCTTTCATTCTCTGAAAGCAACACCAAATCATCAGCGTACAATATCTCCCACAGAAGTCCATTTCTGAAGTCATGAGAGTTACAAGGACTGTACCATAATAAACAACGAGGGTCTCAAGACTGACCCCTGAAGCACACCAACATTCACAGAAAACTCCTCACTCAAATTTACATTCACCCTTACCTGGGTGCGTGCACCCAAATACATGGCCATAACCACCCTTACCAGCCACTTGTCGATCCCAAGCTTTCTCATTGCCCATTTCACCACCTCTCTAGAGATTCTATCAACAACAAAAGCAAGGTACAGTTCCCATTTCTTTTCTATATATTTTTCCTGATGCTGTCAAACAATGAATATGGCATCAGTGCTCCCTTTGCCTAGCATAAAATCCAAACTGCATCTCATCAATATTCACTCTTTCTCTAAAACCCAAACTGCATCACATCAATAGTCACTCTCTCTCTAATCATACCTTCTAGAACTCTCTCCATCACTTTCATTATCCGGGCCAAATGCTTTATGCCTCCGTAATTTCCCCTTTCCAGGGAATCACCCTTCCTCTTGTACACATTTACAATTACACTCTTCAGCCAATTATCTGGGACAATACACTCATATATAATCGTATTTATCAAATCAGTGATGAATCTCACCCCTGTATCTCCTGAGGCTTTCAACATTTCAGCAGTCAACCCAGACACACCTACTGCCTTCCCCACCTGCATCCTACCTATTGCCCTGCTCACAGTAGCAGCGTCAATCAATGACCAGACACTAGGTCTGCTGGTTCCAAACCTTCCCTGTCCCAGTCAAACTCCTCATTCAACTACCAATTGTAGTGCTCTCTCCAGGCATTTGTAACATCCCCACTGTTCACCACTACCTTTCCTTTAACATTCTTCACACAATGCTCACATATGATATCCCTGTTCTCCCTCTTCATCTGATTTGCCACCTTAAATATCATATTCTTCCTTTCCACATTATTTAGGTTATCAAGTAAAAGTCTATGAGACTCAGACTCTGATATGTAAACCTCTCTTCTAGCCCTACGCTTGGCAGCCAAGTACTGTATTCCTCTTTGTTACCACTCTTTTTCCATTCCCGGTAAAACGTTTTCTTCAGCTTCTACACCTTCATCCCACCACCAAGTTACTTTATGTCTTGGGGGACCCCTTGTGCATCCACACACTGAATCAGTAACTCTCAAGAGGTTGTTCTTGAGGGCTCTGTACTGTTCATTAACACTTGTATCAACGTTTCCCTGTTCAGCCGCCGTTCTACTAATCTCACTATAGAAGGGATCCCTCACTGCTTGGTTTGTTTATTAACGCTTCTATCAACGTCTCCCTGTTCAGCCACCATGCTACTGATCTCACTATAGAAGGCATCCCTCACTGCTTGGTTTTTCTATTTCTTTCTTTTCTCCCCAGGCACACAGGTCCTCTTTTTCATCACCAGCTCCTTAAGCGCCATGTCACATGTCAATAACTTGTATCGTAGCACACACCCCTCACTCCCTATAACTTTAACATCCCTCACTAACTTCCTATCAGCCCTCCTGACCAGGAAATAGTCTATCTAGCTGCTATTTCCCCCAGACTCATATGTAATCAACCTACTCTCTCTCTTCCTAACATGTGTGTTGCACACAACCATGTTCATTGCCTCTCCAAACTTGAGTAGGCCTAACTTTTTCCCTTCCTCATTTCTTGTACCATGTGCACATCCCCCATGTACTCCTTCATATCCCTGAGCTGCTTCATCTACATGACCATTTAAGTCCCCTCCCAAAACTATGATTTCATCCCCCATACCACTTACTACATGTATTAGGTCATCTCAGAATCTATCCTTCTCTATCTCATTCAAGCCTGGCTGTGGAGCATACGCCGATAGAAATGCGAACATAATCCCACCGAACAAAATCTTCACTACTATTGTTATTTCACGCTGTATATAAATCTATGATACTCACCTGTTCCAAGACCCCAACTTCATCCTCTGCAGTAATAAGGAGAGGACTAGAGAAATTGAGGAGTGTGAGGAAATGTTCCATCCACACAGCCATATTGTCCTCAAAGAACTCAGGGAGGTCTTGTGAGTTGAGGGCCAGGAAGAGCCTTCCTACAGACACCAGGGAAGAGAGAATCACACGAAGAGCCTCTCCATTGTTTATGTTTTCTCCAGCAAATTTCATCAATTCCTGCCAGTGATGGATAAACATTAATCAGTTCCTTATGATAATGCATGATTCTATTTCTGTTACTGCTTAACAACTCAATGCAGCTTAGAGAAGAGATCCCAAAGTGAAGGGACTGGTCCATCCATCCATCATCCAATCCTACGTCACCCCATGAGGAGCGTAGGAACCTGGGGCTAGGCAAGTTGGTCCTGACATTTAAGATGAGAGTGATCAGCCTCACTCATCCCTGAGTGGCATTACGGGAGCAATAAACCCCAACCACCCTTTGGATATAAACCTACACAGGATTAATCTGATTGGAGCATCTTAATTACCCACTAATAATTTGGTTATATGGTTACCACCCAGCATAGTAAATGGTTTTTTGGTGTAAAGGAAACCATTTGGCTTGTCACTCAGTGCAGAGTTACCCATAGACAGAAGCAAGAGGAAGGAATGAAGGAAGGAAAGACAGAAGAGGGAGTGTAAAGTCACCCATAGGCAGAAGAAAGAGGAAAGAGTGAAGAAAAGAAAGACAGAAGAGGAAGAATTGAAGGAAAGGGCAGACACCCAAAGCAGCACTACATCGAGTGAGAGGATGGTGAGCACCCCAACCTGTTTCCCAAAGCACTGATAGCACCATTTTCATTTTTTTTTTACTGACAGATGACAATTTCATTACACTTCAGGAGAGTTAAAAGAATGAAGCTGTTAAATGGGTACAACATTAGTATGATACTCTTTCACATCTCTGTCTCTCCACATGGCACAAATGAATGCTTAATGTAATTACTGTATTCTTTACAGTTGGCATCAATAAACACAGTATTTTACATTCCTCTTACTTTCTAGACAAACCACTCCTAATTTCAACATGTAAGTGTTACTTTATAAATGAAGTGCTTACTGTTTTAACCCTTTTAGTATAACAGGCTTCCCCTAAGCTGAATAACATAATCTGGTCATGGCAAGAATAAAACAAGATAGATGTCACTGTATCAAGGGCATTAAGGAAGAAAATTACCAATTCATTAAATACAAAGGCATCTCTCCCAGGCTTGATATGATCACCTCGAAATACTGTACCAAAATTAAGATAAGAAAGGCATCATCGTATGCAAGGGGCTCATTATGTTAGCTATATGATGTGTGCCTTTGATACTGGTATATTCAGTGCTGACTATGAAAAATTCTTCGACTATCTTACTTCTATGATGGAACACATTCTATCCGTTTCTCCAAAATCTCCATTATAGGAGATTTCAATGTTCACCACCACTTGGCTCTCCTCTCCTTTCACTGATCCACCTGGTGAACAAATCTACGTCACTTCTATCCTTAATGACCTAGAGCAGCTTGTAAAGCACCCTACTCGTATCCCTGACCACCTTGGAGAGAGCTCCAATATACCTGACCTCTTCCTTACACCTAATCCTTCTGCTTACACTGTTAATCCTTCTTCTTCGTTGGGCTCCTCCGATCACAACCTTATTACCTTTACCTGTCCTATCGCTCTGGTACGGCCTGTGGACCCTCCAAAAAAACATTGACTGTAGCACTTTGCAGCTGTAGACTGGGAGGCCCTAAGGCAGTACTTCTTTGATTTTCTCTAGAATGATTATTGCTTCCATGGCCGGGAGCCATCTGAGTGTGTTTTGTGCATTACAGAGGTTATTTCCTTGGGCATGGAAGCATACATTCCCTTCTCATATCCGTCGACTAATACAAGAAAGTCTTGGTTTAATCACGTTTGTTCTAATGCTGTCCACAACAAGGAGAGGGCCTATAAAAGGTACCAGAGCCAACCCACCCCTGAACATCTTTTTTATGTTTCTGTCCGGAATCGTGCAAAGACTGGTCTTCGCTCTGCTAAAAATAATTTCATCCATACTAAATGCTCTCAATTCTCCAACTCGAATTCTACCCGCTCCTTCTGGCACCTTGCCAAAAACCTTTCTAACAACTTTACCTCATCATCCTTCCCTCCTCTTTTCTACTCTGATGGTTCTGTAGCTATTTCCTCTACTGATGAAGCAGATCTCTTTGCTCAGACTTTCTCCTCCAATTCCACCTTAGACGATTCCGGTGCTGTTCCTCCATCAATTCCCCCTTCTGACTTCCTCACGACTGACATTAAAATTTCTTCAGCTGATGCATTTTCTGCCATCACTGGCTTTAATATTAACAAGGCATATGGGCCTGATGGAGTCCCTCCTGTTGTCTTCAAGAACTGTGCGTCTGTGCTTACACCCTGCCTAAGTAAACTCTTTCGCCTTTGTCTATAAACTTGTACCTTTCCTTCTTGTTGGAAGTTTGCTTTCATTCAGCCAGTCCCAAAGAAGGATGACCATTCCCAACCCTCTAATTATCGTCCAGTTGCTTTAACATCCAGTGTCTCAAAAGTTTTCAAGTCAATATTTAACAGAAAAATTCTAAAGCATCTTTCCTATCACACCTTCTTTCTGATTGTCAGTATGGGTAACATAAGGGAAGCTTCACTGGCAATCTTCTCACCTACCTTTCAGACTCCTGGTCCTCCTCCTTTCGGGACTTTGGTGAAAGCTTTGCCACTGCACTTGACATCTCAATGGCTTTTGATCGAGTCTTAATTTCCAAACTGCCCACTTACCGTTTCTATCCTTCTATCTCTGACTTCATCTATAGCTTCCTTTCTGGTCGTTCTATAGCCGCTGTTGTAGACGGCCATCATTCTTCTAGATCTATCAGCAGTGGTGCTCCTTAGGGCTCTGTCCTGTCACAAACTCTCTTCCTTTTATTCATCAAAGACCTTCTAAGCTGTACATGTAACCTTATCCACTGGTATGCTGATGATTCCACCCTTCACCTTTCCATTTGGTTCTTGCAACATCCATCTCAGCAGTTACTTCAACAAACAAGGGATGAGGCTATGGCACACCTAATGTCTGACCTAGCTCGTATCTCTGACTGGGATAAAAATAATCTTGCTGTTTTTAATGCATCAAAGACTCAGTTCTTACACCTATCAACCCGACAAAATCTTCCACACAAGTACCCACGAATGTTTAAAATTATCCAGCTTAATCCTGCACCATCCTTGAACATGCTTGGGGTTTCATTCACTCAAGACTTATCTTGGAAAGATCATACTACATCTCTTGTAAAATCTGCTACCAAGAGATTAGGTGTGCTAAGCCAACTCCGTTCTTTCTTTACCCCTGCACAGTTGTTGACTTTATACACGGGTTTTATTCGCCCCTGTGTAGAGTACAACTCTCATGTGTGGGGAGGCTCCCAACATACAGCTCTTCTCAATAGGGCGGAGTCAAAGGCTTTTCGCCTCATTAACTCTCCTCCTCTTACTGGCTCCCTTCAACCACTGCAAAAGGGTGGAGTAGTTAGTGGTGATGCACGGCCTGCACAGCCTAAGCTGTGGCTCGCAGTGCAACACTATCCAGCCTGAGCTGTGGCTCACAATATACGGGTTAAGCAGCATGTCACATATCAATAATTTGTGTTGCTGCACACACTCCTTGCTCCCTAAAATTTTAACATCCCTCACTAACCTCCTAACAGCCCTCCTGACCAGGAAATAGTCTATCTGGCTGCTATTTCTCCCTGACTCATGAGTAATCAACCTACTCTCTCTTCCTAAAATGTGTGCTGCACACAATCATGTTTATTGCTTCCCCAAACTCAAGTATCCTTTCCCCTTCCTCATTTTTTGTACCATATGCACATCCCCTCATGTACTCCTTCATATCCTTAAGGTGCTTCACCTACATAACCATTTAAATATATTCATATCCTTAAGGTGCTTCACCTACATAACCATTTAAATATACCCCAATACTACTATCTCATTATCCAGCATAACACTTACTACACATATTAAGTCTTCCCAAAATCTATCCTTTTCTACTTCATCCAAGCCTGTCTGTGGAGCATATGCCAATATAACTGCAAACATCATTCCACTTAACAAAATTTTCACTTCTAGTACACTAACTCTCGTAACATTCATAATATATTCCAACCATTTCTCCCTAACCAACACACCCACACCCCCATATCCATCTATCCAACCCTGCCAAAACAACTTATAGCAACAATCCCTCCCAGCAATCTTTCTAACAATCCCTCCCGGCAATCTTTCTGGCTGATCCATCCCTATATTGGAATTTTGCACACATCCCACATCCACCCACCTCCTACACATTACTTCAACCACTACCGCCACACTACTCCTCAAACTTCCCACATTCCATGAAGCCACTCTGATCCCCCTGAGTTATTTAGTGTCCTCAGGCTTTCTTTGACTTACATTCTTTAGCTTGGGCATAATCAGGAAAATATGAAGGGGACAGACATGATGCAGGTCCCACCCACTGCACAGGAAATGGATCTGGGACCGGTAGCCCACCAGCTTTGACCAGTGGTTGCGGTAGTGGCCTTAGGGCACCCTGCCAGGACAGCTACAGGGACACTCTCCAAGCACGCCTTGGCACTGTAACTGCCCCACCATTATACACCCATTGATACGGCAGCCTCCTGGGGTGCTACTCCCAGGTTTGGCTCCCCCTCTGTCAGGCGGAAGTGGCAGCCTGGGAACCGCAATGTCCTATACCTCTAGTACAGTTTGAGCCTCATTTCACCCCAGTCCCACGATCTATGCTGGCAGAGCCTTCGTCACACCTCCCCTCAAAAAGTCTGCCAATAGGTAGCAAGGGCAAAGTTTTCTGGCTGCAGGCCCTTGCTGGTGTCAACCTGTGACATAGTGGGGTACATGGGTACATGGGTACATGGTGTGAGATGTGAGGTGCATGTGGCGTAATGTATGAGACAGTTACAGGAAATGTTTAGGAGAGTATACTGGTCTTCTCTCCTTGTTAGTGTCACACTGAAAAGGTCAGCAAAGGGGGATGGTTTGGTAGCTAGTGAAACAAGAGCTCCAGCTCTCCCATCACCAACATTCCCATTCCCCTTGGGAGTACACTCAATCCTCGTAAATCGTGGCAATTTGGGTCTGGACCACTGCCGCGATTTACAAATTCCGTGGTTTATAAATAATAACTCTTATGTGAAAAATGAATCTGGGTCTGGACTTTGGCCAACCACCCCCCACAGTACCCTACCTACACCTATCTAGGCACCATCAAACACAAGCATACAAATTTAGGAATATTCAGTGCATGTATTTAATAGAAACAAGCAATGTTAAGAGATCCCACCTTAATCCTATGATGCTATTGCTTAACCCCTTCTTTGCCGAAAATGTGTTTTGATGTACCCCCATACATCGCCAGCAAACACCCGTGAGACACCGGAACCGCTACAGTGGTATGCTAGTAAACCCTCTAATGAATGGCAGCTTATGGGCCTCAGGGTAGCCCGGTAAGGCTGTTTCTGAGGACCTTGTGTTAGCAACAGCTCTGTGTTTTGATGACAAAGACTGTGACGAAGTTCTGACAAATTCTGACATCATAAGATACGTCATGACTGAGTTGCGGTGGCACCAATGGCTTGCTCACTCATCTGTGATGTAACCTCTTTAAGACCAATCATTATTTTATTTATAATTTCTACTACAGATATCGTACTATATTTTCTGCTGACATACAGCAAAATTTACACCCCTTGGCCTGCCTGAGAGAGTCAGTTACCACGCACTTGACCACGAGAGAGGGTGTACAGGACATCTTTCTCACGGCATCTCTGGCAAATTCCAAGAGTGACGAGTTTATTCCTCATGAGGATACTTATTTAGATGTATCATATGATGATGCAGCAGTGTCTGATGTGTCAGTAGATGACTGTGATCCTGAAAATGATAGCGAAGTTGATGTGAGTGAGGAAAGAGGAGGAAAATAGTAGCGAGCTTAGTGACGCTGCAATCTCGGCAACAAGTGGGCCAAGGTCGCCATCACCATCATGTGTGTCCACATACTTCAAGCTTAGCTTACAAGGTAAATAAATAAGCCATCCATCTGTGCAGGTCATTTTTTTCAAGCCAGTTTGTACAGTAGTTACCTGGGTAACAGTACTTTAGCATAGGATGTGTAAACTTATATACCGTAACGATTTATTTAATAATATTTTTTTATTACCAACATCATGCTAGGTTTATGTAATCATTAGTATACAAACAAATAAAAAATAGTGAATAGTTTCGACGTGGCAAAAAATATACACTACCCCTCACACTACGGGAGGGGGAGCTATCAGGTCGGTATGGGGGGTAAACGTAATGTTTACATTTGGGGGAGGGGTCGGTAAAGAAGGGGTTAAGTGAATGGAGTGGGGTGGTGTTGGGAAGAACTTAGAACCTCTCAGCATGAGGTGGGGGTGCTCCCTCATGTTGTTCTCCCTTCTCCAGCTCCTCTGCCTCCCTCAGGAAGCCCTCAAAGTCTGCCTCAGAGATGACAGATGCTACGTCATCCACGTCCTCAGTGTGTGAAGGGCCAGGCTGTGGTTCAGGCTCAGCTTCTGCCCTTACCGTGGCAAAATAGTGGGTGATGAGTTCCTGATGTTTCTCATTAACTCGGCGATTATGCAATTCCTTGTAAAAACGCACAGCTTTTTCTAGGTAACCAATACTCTCACTACACTTTTCCTCATCACGTTCAATGGATTTCACAATCTCCTTGGCCAAGTCTATGTAAACAAGCAAATCAGTGAGCTCCTTCTTCCCAAGGAGCTCTTTCGCCAGCCTTGAAAACTTCTCTCCCTTCTCAACACGACAAATGAGCTCCAAACGTTGACTGTACGACAACAGCAGCTGCTTCTTGATGCCATACTGCTTAGAGCGCTTCATCGGAGGTTCGGGAGGGGCCATGGAAGGTAGGAAGCAGGGGGGAAGGTGCACAAAAAAAAGGCAGGTAGCTCTCGTACTCCACGGCGATGGTCCGTAGTGTGCGGACTGGCGGGAAGAACAACAGCAACGTGGCGGCATAAGTATGCACACTTGCCACCAGGGACGGGTGGTGATTGGTTGTTGGGTCGTGATTTTCAAACTGAATGCCGCGGTTTACGATTCTCCTCAGAAAAGGCCCACTTCGGTGCCTAGGTCCGCGATTTTCGTGACTTAACAGCAATTTAAGGGTGCTGGCAGTCTGACAGCCACTTAGCCGTGATTTACGAATCCATGCTTTATAAACACGAGATTTACAAGGATTGAGTGTACCACCCTGATCAGCTGGTGCTATACCTCCTCCAATATGGAGGATTCTGGACAATAATCCAAGTTTCTTTTAGGCAGTCTTAGCAGATGATCTCATGTGAGGTACAACTGAGGGTACTGTTAAGTGAAACACTGAGAATTTAAATAATAACACAGATAGGAACACTGGTTGCATTGAAGGCAATATAGGAGCCAGACAATATCTGTTCATTATTAACTGGATATATTTGGCTTTCCTAACATTAAATGCAACAATGTTATTTTGTCCCCATTCAGTGGCCTTAGATAAGTCTTGATATATGGAGATTTCTGTGGTGAACTGGGAGTTTGAGATATCAAACTCTGTGAATACGTGGTTAATTGTAATGGAAATGTGAAGCACTGAATCATATGCATTTGAGTGAATGATATTATGGGTGACAGACAAGAGACCATTTATATGAATGAGGAACAGGGCTGAACCATATTATTGATCCTTGTGGCACACAGGTATTATATGTGTGAAAACTGGAATATACATCCTCTACCTTTACTATTACCTTTCTGCTGCTGAGATATGAGGAGATCAGTGGGACAGTAATATGGCTTTGCAGAAAAATTAAGATGACTGAATAAATAACAATACACATTAAGTGACTGGAAAGTAAATAATTAATTCTAAAGAACTCACCACAAGAAGATTTGTGAGAGGTTGCGCAAAATTATCTAGTACAAACTTAATCTCCTGCCAAAGCTCCTCTGACTTGTTTTCAAACTCGTAGCGGCGCATCACCGAATAAGAAGTCTGTAAGACACCATTGATAACATTGAAGTCACCTGTGGAACAAAGGAATAGGAAGATTAGCAGAATATCTAAGTCACCCTCAATTACTCTCCTGCATTAGATGTTCAGCTCACTGTCTCCTCCCCAACCTTTCAATTTCTAAAAAAAACCTTATACCCTCTCAATGTTAACCCTTCATTATCCATGTTCTTGAGGGAGAAATGATAATGCAATGAACTTAAGCTTGCTTGCTTATCTGTCTACCTTGCCACTCAGGCACCTGAGCAATTATAACTGTATATTATGGACATCCCACCCAAAAAAATCCAAGTCAATCTTCATTCAATCAGCAGAAAATCTTTTCCCTTTTTCTTACTCCTGCCGAAAAATATTATTCATCTATGAAGACACCTCTGCCAGTGAAGGGTACAGTTCCTAACCTCTGTTGTGACTGATCTCTCTCAAGCTGACTTACTTCAAAATGGTCACCCAATTAATCAAGGGATTCCATGCTTCTCCTTCACCTGTTATATATGTGTGTGTGGGTGTGGGTGTGTATATATATATACATATACAGTAGAATCTCTCTCATTCGGACTATATGGGGGGAAGGGTTGTCCGAATTAGCAGATTGTCCGGACCATCAGGGTAATCTCCAGTTCATACCAAACTCTATCTACATATGGTATGTTTGTTAATTCTTAACATATGTGGCATATGTCAACCCTACGTAACTGCAAAAGATGAAAGGATACCTGTGCTAAAATAACAAAACTAATCATGTATGATAGTTTTGTATTGCATAATTTACAGGTATGGCCATGACAAGAAACTAGCCTACCATTTTAAATTGTAGTAAGTGACTAAGGCCCGTGTAGGCAAAAAAATTAATTAATTAATTAACTAATATTTGGAATAAAAATAAAACTTATGTAGGCAAAAAATACATTCTCATCTTTGGCATACTGATAACACCCATATGGGCAAGAAGCTAATGTTTGATGTACAAGTAAAGCACATTTAAGTACAAAAAATAACCTACAGTAATCACTAAACACTGCAGAATATTCTGACCCATTTTTTTGTAAGCAAACTCCTCCCTTTGACACCTTTATTCATTACAGAAGCTACACTTGCAGTAAGGGGTTTGGAAAGGAGGATTAGTTTTTGAAATACAGCATAAAAATATAAATGGTTGGTGAACTAGTTGATGGAATGAATGCTAGCGTGTGTTTAAACAGGCGCCCATGTTGCGACCTAG
This sequence comes from Coenobita brevimanus, assembly GCF_032717465.1. Classification (NCBI taxonomy): domain Eukaryota; kingdom Metazoa; phylum Arthropoda; class Malacostraca; order Decapoda; family Coenobitidae; genus Coenobita; species Coenobita brevimanus. The sequence goes on from NC_137010.1 coordinate 12,138,534, forward strand.
CGTGATCCGAGACTAAACGAATGACGATCGCTTTCCGCGCCGATACTGAAAATGACTTTAGAATTACTTTCAACATATTTTTGGAGCTTATTATTTTTAAATTTTGTCCGGATTAACAGAAATCCGGATTAAAGGGGTCCGGACCAAAGAGGTTCTACTGTATATACAGTATACAGCAGGCTTGCACAGTGCGCGGGAGATTGGGCGGTCCACGACCTCGCACAGTGTGAATTCGCTCACTGATAACACATAATCTTATGGAAAAAATTACATATGGGCGGTACCCCCTAACACCTGGACATTTTTTGGCCCTTAGAGACGTAATAAAGGTCAAATTTTTCAGACGTACTTCAGATATAGCTACAATAACAAAACTATGGGCAGTCACCTTACTCGTAACAACAGTAGACAAAAGACCTGATGGACTTAAACAACAGGGATTCTGAGGTGCAGCAATGCACTTACAGTGCCCCCCCCACCATCTCGGCCGCACCACGCTTGTTTAATGGTTGCCAGTGTTGTATTATTCCAGGCTTTGACAAAGAAATTCACGGCCTGTCGAATGTTACATTTCTTCCACAATACTGCAACAGTCATTATGGTGGGGGTTGCAGGTAATTTCCTTCATCTCTTCTTGCTTGTTTGTTTCATTCCTCATCTTGTTAAGGACGTATTGACAGAATAACAACTTGGAATTCACGAAATAAACGTCGTTATTATAGAAACTGGGTATCTATTCTAACTTACTGTTATTGCTGAAAACGTTATTGTCGAAGTTGCTATTGGCGAGATCTTACTGTAGACTCCTCTTGAGCACCTTCCCCACGAGCCTCTAGGTCACTATTGGCGCGTTGTGTGGGAGTGAGGGTCGCGTACTGAAGGAAAATGGCATTTTTAAGCCACTCCTTCCCTCTACCTCGTGTTTTGTGAGGTAAAATCGCGCATTCAAGGTTTTTGGTTATGATTCTTGGTCACTCGCGCACAATGCAATTCGCGCACTGTGATGTCGCGCACTGTGCGAGCCTACTGTATATATATATCTCTCTATCTATTGTCAGATGCCTCAATCCCGTTTGGCGTGGCCACAGAGAAATCGCCTCCACGTCGCCCTGTCCCCCACCATTTCACTGCCCTGCTCCCAACTCACACCCCCCTCTCTCATATACCTCTCCACCCCATCCCTCAATCTCATCCTCAGCCTCCCCCTCCCTCTTCCCCCCTCCACCTCACTCACATACACTCTCTTCGTCAGTCTTTCACTCTCCATCCTCTCCACATGGCCAAATCACCGCAGTGTGTTCCTCATAACACTTCCTATCACATCCACACCACAATGCTCCTTTATATCCTCATTCATCAGCCTGTCTCTCCATGTGACTCCACAGGCTCCTCTTAAATAACTCATTTCCACTGCTCTCACTCTTGACTTGTGTCCTTCCAACAACGTCCAAGCTTCACTTCCAAACGTTAGAGTTGGTATCACAATACTGTCATGTAGTAACTTTTTCACTTCCATGCTCACTTCCCTGTTTCTTATCACTGCTTTCAAAGAACCAGCAACCTATCTTCCCTGCTGTACCCTTTCAAGCACTTCACCCACCAAACCTCCATCCTTACTCATCACACTACCCAAGTACTTAAATGTACTCACATTTTCCAATTCCTCACCATCCAACCTCGCTGTACATTCACTGACTTCACCTCTCTCAAAGACCATCACTTTACGCTTCCCTACATTAACCTTTAGATTCCGTTTCTTGCACACTCTCCCAAACTCATCCACCAAGCCTTGCAGCTCCCCTTCATCTTCACTCAACAACACAGTATCATCTGCAAACTACAGTACAGGGAGTCTCCAAACACTATCCTCTCTCACCAGGGCCACTCCAACATCCACTACCCTACCTTTTACCTCTTTTATTACCCCATCCATGAACAGATTGAACAACCATGGAGACATGACATCCCTGTTTCAACCCAACCTTCAAAGAGAAAAATTCACTTAGTTCACCATCCACACGCATTGCAGCCTTAGCACCATCATACATACTCTTCAAAGCATTCAACAACTTTCCATCTACTCCATATATTCTTAATACTTTCCACAACCCTTGTCTATCCACCCTGTCATATGATTTCTCCAAATCCATGAAAGCCACATACAACTTCTTTCCTTTCTCTAGAAACTTTTCCACTAAAGATCTAAGAATGAATATCTGATCTACACAACCTCTTCCCTTCCTAAGGCCTCCCTGTTCTTCTCCAACTAATTCCTCTGTTCTTTCTCTAACTCTGTCAATAAGTATCCTACCATACACTTTTCCTATTATACTAAGACAAATGCCCCTATGATTACCACACATTTCTTTTCCCCCTCTTCCTTTGTACATGGGAACAACCACACCTGACTTCCAATCCTCCTGGACTCCACCCCCCTGCCAGGCCAATCCACACATCCTCCACATCCACCCCACCACCATCTCCCCCCCATGACCCACCACACACCCCACCAACTCCAGGGGCCCTCCCCAATTCAACCCTCTTCACTGCTTCCACAACTTCTATCCTACTGATTTCTTCCTGTCTTCTCATCTCCCTCCTTCTCCCAGCCATTCCCCAGCCACTTATACTCGCATTACTTCCATCCTGTATGTTCAACAATTCCTTAAAGTGTTCTCTCCATCTGCTCACTTTTTCTCCCTTCTCCACTAATAATCTACCATTTTTATCTTTCACTCCCCTGCTAACCTCACTTCCGCCCTGTCTTACTCTCTTCACCTCTTTCCAGAACATCTTCTTACAGTCCCTCCACTTTACACTCAAATTCCTTCCAAATTCCTCATCCACTCTCTTCTTTCTCTTACTAATCTTTTCACCTCTCTCTTTCTTTCCACATATAACTCTCTCTTCCACCTCTCAACTTCTTCCACGCCCCTATTTCTCATCCATTCATTGTATGCTTTCTTCTTTTGTGCCACAGCCTGTCTCACCTCTTCAGACCACCACGCTGTTCCTTGCACCCCCCTCTGTCTTCTCTTCCTCCCACACACCACATCACATGCTGCACATATTTCTTCTGTAAATATCCCGCACACACCTTCCACGTCCACCGTCTGCTCCAATTCATATTTGCCCAATCGTTCCTCCACTTCTCTCTTATACTCTGCCTTTTTCTCATCCTCTTGTAACCTTTCCACTCTCCTTGCAACTACTCTTTCCTCTCGTCTTTCCCTTCTTCCATTCCTCCATCTTACTTGTATCCTAATTCTGGCCACCACCAAGTAGTGGTCAGAAAGTCCACTCCCCCAACCTCTATAAGCTCTTGCATCCATTACACATCTTCGCATCCTTTCATCCACACACACATAATCAATCATTGCCTTCCTTTCATTCAGTTCACCACCCACCCTTCTCATCACTCGCCATGTATACCTGTGGATCATTTTATGCCTGAAGAGGGTATTGGCTATCACCAACCCCCTCCCAGCACAAATGTCCACTAATGCACTGCCATTCTCATCTATCTCAGCAGGCACACCCCACTCACCAACTATTCCATCCACCTTCATATTCCCTACTTTACCATTCATATCACTGATCAAAAACACTCTCTAATTCCTTCCAAACTTTTCCATGCACACTTCCACATTTGTCCAGAACTCTTCTCTCACTCTGCTAGCACGATCTTGCGTTGGCGCATACACACACACAAAATCACCCACATTTGTATTCCAACTTTCAACTTTACCCACACAATCCTTGACCCAACTGATCCATACTGTCTTATGCTCTTCTTTCATCTTTTACTCACAACTATACATACTCCTTCCTTTGCCCTCTCATTCTCACCTACTCCTGCACATATACCCCATCCATACTCCCATTCTCTCACACTTTCTCCTCTACATTTTGTTTCAGTCATTCCACATACATCCACTTTTGCACCCTCAAGCACCTGGACAATCTCTCTCTCTCCTTCACCTCATCATTCGCTCCTCTTACATTCCACGTAGCCATTACCAAGTCCTTTGTCCGGTCCTGGGTCGTCATCGTTTGGTTAGTCCTTGTCCGAAGCTTCTTGTTTGTTTTTTTAGTTAGTTGTTTTCCGGGGAGGGGCACTAACCCTCCGCCAACTCTTTTAGTCGCCTTTTATATAATATATATATACGACTGTATATATATCATATTTATATATAATATATATATATATATATATATATATATATATATATATATATGTATGTATATATAAGTATATACAGTACAGACTGTCCCCAACTTACGAACATAATCGGTTCTTAACCCGCTGCGTCCCGTTGACGTATATATACGTCCACACATTTTGTCACTGTCAGTCCCGCTGACGTAAATAAATGCACATCAATTGCAAGGTCCCTAATTTGCACACTTTTCAATTTTTGCACGTGATTTTTGGTACATATACACGGAACACCTTCTTCTACAAGGTGCCAGGCAGGGACGATGCCTTACCCCGCATAACCTCCCCTCCCCCCTCACACGCCATTGTCTCGACAATTCACCTGTTACCAGAGTAAAGACACGTTGCGCCATGGTACGAAATTCAGGGCCAGAGTGATTTCTCAATTGATGACAATGTGGAGGACAAAGTTTACGTAGCATTAGAGGAAGAAACAGTCAGAAATGATGATCAGGTAATGCTGCCAAAAAAGGTCAGGTATGCTGATGTATTTGGTGAGTGAAACAATGCTTATATTGCCTATATTACTGTGTGAAAACCAATATACTCTCGTACTACATATAAATCTGTACCAAATAATAAATACCATTTATGATAGGTGTGGAATAGTTACCCTCCCATAGAACTTGTTTTCTTTGAAGCCAGCCTGATAGAAAACCCAGTAGGGTAAGGAGTACTACTACCTGTATCGAGTATTTTAAACCTCAGGGGAGTGATTTCTCTATAAATTTTTGATGTTTCTCACCAAAAGCAGAGGTTTGAGCCAAAAAATATTATTTTTCCAAAATTGGTCGGGATTGGGGGGAGTCAGTGGTGGAAAATCGGTCGGGACTGGGCAGGTTAAGGTCTTTCGTAAGTCATTTTTTTTTCATAAGTCCATCTCTCTCTCCTCTCCAACCCAACCCTAATCCCATAATTACTAAGGACACACAGTTCATTCTCTCTACCCCATCCCCTTTCTACACCATACCTACTTCTGTGCTCTCTCTCTCTCTCTCCACCAAGATTAACCCTTAAACCCTGGACATATTTTCGCCCGTCTTCCCGCTCACCTGGGCATAATCGCCAAAATTTTCCTACTTTTAAAAAATTCACCAAAAAAAAAAAAAATAAAAAAAAAAAAAAAATAAATAAATAACCTAGAATAAAAAACTAGGTGTCAAATGAAAGTACTAACCTTCGGCTTTCCGATGGTAGTGTAAGTAGATCGGTATGTAGACACCAGACAGGAGTGGGGGGTGGGGAAGACAAGTGACTTGAGATCGCTCGTTACTGTCATACATGCGTTTTGTAATTTTGCAGCACAGAAAGGGCTTACATACAAGTAATTACTCATTAGTAGGGAGATGCTGCTGATTCACTAAAGTAAAAGTTCACTTATACACGCGTTTCGTAATTTTGCAGCACAGAAAGGACTTACATACAAGTAATTACTAATTAGTAGGGAGATGCTGCTGATTCACTGAAGTAAAAGTTCACTTATAATTATATCACTCAGTCACTGTCTGGTCTTGCACTTATATTTTACGTATTGCAGTCACTGTCTGTTCTCAGTATCGGCGGAGTGTGTGGTACTCCATGAAATGGGGGTGAACACAGAGTGGCACCTGGCACTCGTTGCACCAGAACCCCATTGATTTACAAACACAAGGCATGCGTTCACTGCAGCTACACACATGGCATCGCCTCTGTGCAGACTTGCGCACGGTGGTAGCAGGAAGTGGTGGGGGAAAGTGGCACGACAGGTAGTTCCGCTGCTCAAGACGGTCAGGTAAGGTGTCGGAGTGGCGGCGTGGTGTTGTTCCTGTCACCTGACCGTATTTCTCAAGCAGCTGCTTCACCACTTTCTTTGAAAACTGCCTGAGAGAAGGAGGCTTCTGTGGACCTACTTCGGTCTTGCAGAGGATACAAGCATTCAGTAGGCTCATATCCAGCAGGTGTAAGACCGCCTTTCGGTACCACTTCACTGTCCGTCTCAGGCAGTCAATCTCCACCGTCATCATATTGCTCTTATCTACAAGCCGCATGTTGATGTTGTAGTCGCACACGGCATCAGGCTTGTAGATTTTCTCCCCCCTCCTGTCTGTCTTCCCCGTGTCGACCATGACCCCCTTGTGGACGGTGGACAGCATATTGACCACCTTCTTGTCGTGCCACCGTATTGCCAGAAGCCTCTCCGACTTCTGTAGGTGCTCATCACCTCTCTGACTAGTACTGGCTACAGGAAACATTGGGAAGTGTTTCCTCCGACTCTTGACTGTTCCACAAGAGCCAATGTTGTGATCGACCAGGTACTTTGACAGCAGTGGGGAGGTATAATAATTGTCCGTATAGAGGATGTGCTTCCCCCTCATGTACCTGTCAAGAAGTGCCTTCACAACTGAGCCAGAGAAGCCAAAGGGGTCATCCTTCCGGAGATTGTCTATCTTAGTCGCAGTGTAGATGATGAAGTCCAGCACATAACCTGTTTCACAATCGCACAGTACATAAAACTTCAGTCCAAAACAGTGCCTCTTTGAAGGAATGTACTGTACGAAGTGAAGTCTACCTCTGAACAAAACTAGGGATTTGTCAATTACAACTTTCTGGAAAGGTTTGAAGAATGACACAAACTTCTTGAACATCGTAACGACATCTCTAATTTTCCACAGAGGATCGGTCACTGAGGGTTTGGTGTTATCACTGAAGTGCAGAAATCCTAGGATCTGCATGAATCGGTCCCATGACATGTACTTGCCAAATTGTGGTGTGGATATGAGGTCATCCACCAACCAATAATCTGCCAAGTCATGTTTCCTGACATGAGGCATGAGGAGAAGTGCGAAGAAGACATACATTTCCTGTATGCCAACACTTGTCCACACTCGCATCTTCCCAAACCCCAGGGGACCGATACCCTCTTCCCTACACTGCGACTCGTACTGATTAGTTTCATCACAAATGTGCTGCACAGTATTTTCATCGAGGAAGGCAGTAAAATACTTCACATATTCGTCCCCCTCACTCACAGGAAACGTTGACTGTATCCCTGCCTCAGCTCGATCAAAATCAGGGACCTTCGGTTCAAAATCATTCCCATCAGTCCATGAGAAGGTATCACACACTCCTAAATCCTTTGTTCTACCTCGTGGTTGGCGAGGTAGAGTGCGGGGTGGTGAGGAGTGGCTGGAATGCCCTGGGGCGCCGTGAGTCATCACGCTCCTCTTTCCCCTGCCTCTCAACTTGCTGATCACCATGAGTGTCTTCCCCACACCTCTTTTTCTCACTGGGGAATACTCTGACTCCGATTCCGATGATGCAATTGATTCTGATGACACTGAAGACTGGGAAGGGCTGTAAATTGGGGACACATCTGCATCAAAGAGACCATGCACAATATTGCCTTTTTGCACCTGCCTTGCCCACCTGTCCTGTGGACTGCGCACTGCGCAATCCAAGGGACAAGTGGTCTTGGGAGCTTCCCATATGTCTGGACAAGGGATGGGGGAGACTCGGGCGGGTCACGAGGGTTCTGTTGAGGGGAGGCGGGAGGGACTTTTTTTTTTTTTTTTATGCGAGGAAGAAGACCTTTTTTTTTTTTTTTTTTTTAATGCGAGGAAGAAGAGCCCGCAATAACAGTTCCCTCCAAGAGAAAAACAAAATACAATAGACAGCCAAATTCAAGATCCGATCATTTCAAGATGCCTGGACACACTGCGTTTGAAAGACTGGAGATCATAGGCAGCAAGAAATACAGACAGAGGGAGACGGTTCCAGAGTTGACCTGTTACAAAAATGAAGGACTGGGAGTAACAGTTAACTCTTGCATTAGAGAGTTGGACAGAAAAGGGATGAGAGTTTGCTGCTAGACGGGTGCTACACGCCCATTGTAGAGGTGGAGGAATGCATGTAGACAGTTCAGAGGAGCAATGACCATTAAAGTAGTGATAGAAAAGAGATAAAGATGCAACAGTGCGGCAAAGAGACAGAGGTTGAAGGGAGTCAGTAAGAGGAGGAGAGTTAATGAGACGAAAAGCCTTTGACTCCACCCTATTGAGAAGAGCTGTATGTGGGGAGCCTCCCCACACATGAGAGTTGTACTCCACACAGGGGTGGATTAAATCCCTGTATAGAGTCAACAATTGTGTGGGGGTAAAGAAAGAACGGAGTCGGCATAGCACACCCAATCTCTTGGAAGCAGATTTTCCAAGAGATGTTATATGATCTTTCCAAGATAAGTCCCGAGTAAATGAAACCCCAAGCATGTTCAAGGATGATGCAGGATTAAGCTGAATATTATTAAACACTAGTGGGTATACCTGTGGAAGATTTTGTCGGGTTGATAGATGTAAGAACTGAGTCTTAGATGCATTAAAAATGACCAAATTATTTTTACCCCAGTCAGAGATACGAGCCAAGTCAGACATTAGGTGTGCCATAGCCTCATCCCTTGTCTATTGAAGTAACTGCTGAGATGGGCATTGCGGGAACCGAATGGAAAGGTGAAGGGTGGAGTCATCAGCGTATGAGTGGATAGGGCTAGATGTACAGCTTAGAAGGTCATTGATGAATAAAAGGAAGAGAGTTGGTGATAGGACAGAGCCCTGAGAAACACCACTGTTGACAGATCTAGGAGATGAATGATGGCCGTCTACAACAACGGCTATAGAACAACCAGAAAGGAAGCTAGCTATGAAGGCACAGACAGAAGGATGGAAACCGTAAGAGGGCAGTTTGGAAATTAAAGATTTATGCCAGACTCGATCAAAAGCCTTTGAGATGTCAAGTGCAATGGCAAAGCTTTCGCCAAAGTCCCGAAAGGAGGATGACCAGGAGCCTGAAATGTAGGTGAGAAGATCGCCAGTGGAGCGTCCCTCACAGAACCTGTACTGACGATCAGAAAGAAGGTTGTGATAGGAAAGATTCCTTAAAATTTTTCTATTGAGAATTAAGTAGAAAACTTTTGAAATACAGGACGTTAAAGCAATTGGACGATAGTTGGAGGGTTGGGAGTGGTCACCCTTCTTTGGGACTGGCTGAATGAGAGCAAACTTCCAGCAAGAAGGAAAGGTACAAGTTGACAAACAAAGGCAAAAGAGTTTGCCTAGGCAGGGTGTAAGCACAGAAGCACAGTTCTTGAGAACAACAGGAGGGACTCCATCTGGCCCGTATGCCTTGTTAGTATTGAGGCCAGTGATGGCAGAAAATACATCAACTGAAGACATTTTAATGTCAGCCAAGAGGAAGTCAGAGGAGGGAAGTGATGGAGGAAGAGCACCGGAATCATCTAAGGTGGAATTGGAGGAGAAAGTCTGTGCAAAGAGATCTGCTTTATCAGTAGAAGCAATAGCTATAGAACCATCAGAGTAGAAAAGAGGAGGGAAGGATGATGAGGTAAAGTTGTTAGAAAGGTTTCTGGCAAGGTGCCAGAAGGAGCGGGTAGAATTAGAGTTGGAGAGTTGACAGCATTTAGTATGGATGAAATTATTTTTAGCAGAGCGTAGAACAGACTTAGCATGATCCCAGGCAGAAACGTAAAGATGATGTGATTCAGGGGTGGGTTGGCTCCGGTACCTTTTGTAGGGCCTCTCCTTGTTGTGGACAGCATTAGAACAAGCGTGATTAAACCAAGGTTTTCTTGCGTTAGTCAAAGGATATGAGAAAGGAATGCATGCTTCCATGCCAGAAAGAATAACCTCTGTAATGCGCAAAATACATTCAGATGGCTCCCGGCCATGAAAGCAATAATCATTCCAGGGAAAATCGAAGAAGTACTGCCTGAGGGCCTCCCAATCCGTGGCTCCAAAATGCCACAGACGACGTTTCCCTGGAGGGTCCACAGGCCATACCAGAGTGACAGGACAGGTTAAGGTGATAAGGTTGTGAACGGAGAAGCCAAACGGAGAGAAAAGATTAAGAGTGTAAGCAGAAGGATTAGTTATAAGGAAGAGGTCAAGTATGTTGGATCTCTCTCTAAGGCAGTCTGGGATACGGGTAGGGTGCTGTACAAGCTGCTCTAGGTCATTAAGGATAGAAAAGATGTAGGCTTGTTCACCACGTGGATCAGTGAAACGAGAGGAGAGCCAAAGGTGGTGGTGAACATTGAAGTCTCCTAGAACGGAGATTTCAGAGAAAGGAGAAATGGATAGAATGTGTTTCATCGTGGAAGTAAGATAGTCGAAGAATTTTTGATAGTCAGTAAACAGCACAGATATATTCTAGTCAGAGAATGACAGGAAAGCCGAAGCCAGAGTGTAGTGAAATCAGAAGAATCGAGTTCAGGAACACGAGAGCAAGATAAGTCGTTGCATATATATAAACAACAGCCACCTTTGGCTTTGAAATGGGTATAGAGAAAGTAGGAAGATACAGAAAAGGGTTTGCTGTCAGTTGCCTCAGACAGCTGAGTCTCAGTTAGAAAAAGAAGGTGAGGTTTAGAGGAGGAGAGGTGGTGCTCAACAGAGGGAAAGTTAGAGGAAAGGCCGTGAATGTTGCAAAAATGAAGAACAAGAGAGTCAGACAGTGGTTCCAGGCACCTCGAGTCGTCACTGGGAGAGGGGCGTAAGGTGGGGGCATTTATGCCCCCCCCCCCCCGGGGACTCCGAGGCTGGGTGATGAAGCGACGCCATGATTTTTTTGAATTTTGGAATAGGAAGTGTAGTGTGTCCTGTGCATGTAGTTTGGTGTAGATAGTTAGAGAAATTTGTGTTGGAGAGCATGCTGGCCTACTCTCTGTGTAACTGAGACACTGAAAAAGTTCAGCAAAGGGGGATGGTCAGGAACTAGTCCTAAGGGCTGATGAAAAGGGAGCTCCAGCACTCCCTGTCATCAGCTATCCATCCACCTCGGGAGTACTGCCCTGCTCGACTGATGCTACAGTTTCAACAGATATAATGTATTTTAATATTTTTTAAATTATTATTTTTAGTAAATAATAAAAAAATGAAAAATAAATTATTTATTAAGAGTAGCATATGCAATTCCTTAAAAAAATCATTAAAACATATTATATAATTCAAATATCCACAGCCTAATAATTTAATAGGCTGTGGATATTTGATTTAAATATTATGTTTTAATGATTTTTGTAAGGAATTACACATGCTGTTGTGTATCTATACTGAATTATTAAATACAACGTCTTGCGAAAATGCAGATAAAAGTAAAACTGGCAACATCACAGCCTTTGTTTCCCTGTCCCTCCGCTTCGCAGCCCGCTCACTCCTCTGTTTGAACTTCCACATGTGAAAAAGTTACTACATGACAGTATTGTGATACCAACTCTAATGTATGGAAGTGAAGTTTTGACCTTGTTGTAGGGACAGAAGTCAAGAGTGAGAGCTGTGGAAATAAATTATTTGAGAGGAGCATGTGGAGTTACATGGAGAGAGAGACTGACAAATGAAGAAGTGAAGGAGCATTGTGGTGTGGATGTGGATGTGATAGGAAGCGTTAGGAGAAACACACTGAGGTGGTTTGGTCATATGGAGAGGATGGAGAGTGCAACACTAATGAGGAGAGAGAGTGTGAGTGAGGTGGAGGGGGGGAGAGGGAGGGGGAAGCCAAGGATGAGATGGAGGGATGGAGTGGAGAGAATGGGGTGTGAGCTGGGAGCAGGGCAGTGAAATGGCGGGGGACAGGGTGACATGGAGGCAATTTGTTGTTTGTTGGTGGCCAATGGCCACCCCTTACGGGATAAAGGCGTCTGGCAATAGATAGATAGATAGATAGAATAATAATAAATAAAAGTAAGTAAGTATGCTAATATATTTAAATATCTCAATATTTTACAGTAGTTCCTACAAATATATGCAAATGGTTTGTGGTAGGTGGGGGTGCTCGCCATCCACTCACTCGATGTAGTGCTGCTGTTGGGTGTCTGCCCTTTCCTCTCCTCCATCCTTCTTTCCTTCCATCCTCTTCTGTCTTTCTTTCCTTCATTCTTTCCTCTTCCTTCTGCCTGTGGATGACTCTACACTCAGTGACAAGCCAAATGGTTTCCTGTACACCAGGACTCCACTTACTACGATGGGTGGTAACCACATAACCAAATTGTGGCGCCTGGTGGTTTAGTGGGTAATTATTGCACTCCAATAGGACTGAGCCGGTGAAGGTTTATATCCAAGGGATGGTTGGGGTTTATTGCTCATGTAATGCCACTCAGGGATGAGTGAGGCTGGTCACTCTCATCTTAAATGTCGGGACCAACTACCTAACCCCGGGCTCCTACGCTTCTTATGGGGCAATGTAGGATTGGATGATGGATGGATGGATGGATAAGCAAAATGGTTTGTGCTAGCACTTAGTGACATTGCGCAAGCTAAATATTAGATTATGCACGTGCGCAAATTACTAATAATAGAAAATAACATAATAAATAAAAGTAAGTATGCTATTCTATTCAATTATATCAATATTTTACAATAATCCCCACAAATATATGCAAATGGTTTGCACTTATGCTTTGCGACATTGTGCTAGCTAAATATTTGTCAGATTGCGCACTTGTGCAAGGTAGTGAATTGTAGATTGTGTATTGCGCTTGCGCAAGGTCCTTCTTCGTTTGCTGCCCACCATCAGTCTCGGCAATGGCCTTCCTAAGGGACTCGGGGCTGTTCGGCCAGACTGCCTAGGGAACAACTACTACTACTACTACTACAGACTTTAACGTAGGTTGTTCCATGAGTTATGATACAAAATCCCAGGGCCCTAAGCAATTTTTTGGTGTGTGTCTGTGTGTGAAAAGCAAGATGAACAATTCCACTGGAAAAAAGTATATGTATTCTTCATTGGCCAAAAAGGTGTGGTACCAGTGCAGTTTTCTACCTAACCAACCGACTCTAACTACCCACAAGCTTCCAGAATCTTACAATGCCTTGGCAAGTCCATTCTGTTAAATAATATCCATTATATTCATAAAAACATGGGAAAAAAAGAGCTATAGAAATAAATCATGAGCATTTATTGGTGAACTGATGATTTGGGAAGAAGTGTTCTATAGGAGACTTATCACGAGTTCACGACTCTCTTGCTCAGTTGTGAGTATATGCCCTCACTGACCGCTGTCACAGCATCCCTCACTCGCCACCCAGCTGTTTTACAAATAAAACAGTAAATATAAAGGGACTGCAAGTACAGTAATTTCGACAAATAAATGATTCATTTCTATTAGCTAGAGTTTATCTTTTCTGCCAATGCAAATTCATTGTCATAAAATGTGTTCTAAGATAGTATCTTAGAGTGCATTTGCATTGGCATTGTCATCAAAAGTGTTCCAAAATTGTCACCTCTGAATGCATTTGCACTGTCATCAAATGCATTTTAAGATGAGGTCATCTTAAATCACATTTGCATTGGCATCATGTGTTATAAGACAGTCATCTTAGAACCCATTTGCACTGTCATCAAATGTTTAAAGATGATGTCATATATGAATGCATTTGCATCGGCACTGTCATCAACTGCGTTCTAAGATGATGTCAACTTAGAATACATTTGCACTGGCAGAAAAGAAAAACTCTAGCTGATAGATATGAAGCATTTATTTTAGCCTATTTGACAATATTACTGTGCTTGCAATTCCTTCGTATTTAATGTATTACCTGCATAACAGCTGAGTGGCGAGTGAGGGATGGACACATGGTGATGGCAGTCAAGTAAGGAATAAATGGGTTGGCCATGGCACATATACACAACTGTGGGCAAGGGAGTCATGATAACTGTACTGTAGAACACTTCTTTCCAAATCATCTGTTCACCAATAAATGCTCAAGATTTATTACTTTAGTTTGATGACTAAAATACTGTGTAGTGAATAATATTTACCAAAACGAACACCATGTGCACTTTGCACTACCACAAGACATTGAAACCAAGTGTGTTACGTCAATGGGAGTGCATTTTAGGTTATTTTAATGGCAAAATGTCAGTGTGGTCCTGGATACGAGTGATACTGAATATACAGTACTGCAATGATATGGTCTATATATGAGTATATAATAGCTGATAGCCGGGAAAAATCGGTAACTGGGAAGGTTAATTCCCCGAGCATCTCAGTTAACTGGGACTGTACTGTACTCGTGGGTGAGTTTCCTGCTTAAGATTAATGATTTTGTGGCTAGTTACCAAGCTTCAAGCCACATTTTACTCTATGGTTGTATCTCCTACAGTGAAGCTCTTCCTTTCAAGCATAATTGGTTCCATGACAAGCACCGCAAATCATGAAACCGCTAAAGATGGGGCATTGATCCTATGGGAAATTGGCCAATTGGTTCCGGGTCCCATGCCAACTCTCCCTAAAACTGATTTATGCAATGTAAAATTTACTGATTGATCACACCTGAAAAGAAACTAGTATTAATACAAAGTATATACTGTAATAGGCAAGGAAACTCACATGGAAGGCTGGAGTGAGGTACTTAATGGAAGGGATGGGGGCAAAATTTCCAAGGCAGGTGGTGAGGATACTGTGCCCCGCCACCTCTAGCAACTCCTCTGCCTCTGCCTCTCCATACAACACACTTTATCCTATGCTGCATCTCTTCTGACTGCTGCTCATGTAAAAACCCTGAGAATGACTCATCCTTGAGCAGGTCCACGATGGCATCTTCACTGGGTTGTGCTCCACACTCAGCTGCCCCTGCTGTTTACACTGGCCCTTCCACCTCTTTCACTTTCCGGGGTCTGCTGAGGTAGCGGGTTATCAGAGCTAGCTGTCTTACATTCACTTACTCACTGAACACAGTGTTTATCAGCTTTGCTAATGCAGAAACATGGAACAGGCACTCATGCTTGCTGGCTAGGTTGACTTCCTCTAGCAAATTCTCGAAAGTGACCAGCTAAGATGAAAGTGACGACATTGTTGGAGTTTTGTCATCTTCTTTTGGCTGTTCTACTGGCTGCTGCTGTTCCATATTGTCCTCCTCCAGCTCTGACATTTCTTCAACAGACACTGTCGGTGTGTGGCCGATCAACTGCTCCAATTCACTGTTGGTTACGTCAGCAAACCCAGGAAGTGGGATTTGACGCCCTGTCTCGAGCAGTGTACACGGCTTGTTTACATTTTTCTCACCGCGAACAAAGGGGTTCTCGCATGAAACCTGGTGTTTGGGAATATTTGCAGGCCACCAGTAATCATGAAACCACAAACGATGATGCCACTAACTGCGGGACTCCACTGTATGTTGCTAGTAGCTCGACATCTACAAACTAGTACCAAAATGAACTCCCTACTTGTTACTGAGCACATCTTGCAGTGGAATTCTGCAATATTGGGGCTTAATCATGCCAATGGATGCATGCAACCTTAAATGTGTGCAGCTATTGGTTACACATTCAATAATATGCTCTTTGATTGCTTCTGTATTTAAATTTGTATTTTCCACATACGATGACAAAGGCTACCTAGTTTACTGACAAGAAAAGGTCAATAAAAATATCAAAAGGAGGACAGTATTTGCACACGGAATTAATCATATTTTCTTTTAAGCAATCAAAATGGGATATGAACTTTTTTCCTATTTCTTGATTGTGCACTACCACACTGAAATACCTGTTGAATTAACTGCAAGAAAAAAGTAGGATTATGATTAAGTTTTGTTACTTGGAAATAAATCCCACACTTTGCATACTGAAAGGCTGCAAATGATAGCTGCCACATACATAAAAATCTTTAACATACCTGATTTGAACTTCTCAGCCATGTAAGGGATGAGGTCTGGCCACTGATGAGGAAAGTCTGACTTTCCAATGATTGAGATTGACTCAGACAACTGCCGCTGAACCCCCTCTGAGGACCTCAACATCAAGTCAACAATCTCTCGCTTGATGACGGACCGATCATTGGTACTGATTCTGTTTGTTCCATCTTCATCCTGAGGAGATCATCATCATCATCATCATCATCATCATCATCATCATCCAGACCTTTCCCATCCTAGGGTGGGGTGAGGTAGGGTTCAGAGTCAGAAAAAACTTGATAGAATGAGATACTGACCAAAGTTTGCCCAACTGAATGAGCCACTCTCCTATTTACTCACTGGGTCCACCAGACAGGTACAAATTCCACATGCAGCCTCACATCTACAGTACCTATCCAACTGAGTCAATCTGATAACTATCAAGTTGAGAAGGGGTGCAACTTCGGGCCATACACCCTTATACACAAAATTCCTCCAGCCAGCTTTATATCCTGCCATTTCCCTAACCTCATCAGCTTTCACACCTCTTTCGCATGCACTAATTTACCATCTCTTACAGATAATGAGTTTTCCTCCTCAAAAATAAATCAATAAATAAAAAATATACCCAGTAAGTACTAAAATGATAGGTTCAATGACCATGCCACAACATGTTGCACCATAACTGTTTTTACTTCAACAACCAAAATGCAAGACTCATAACTGAACCTAACCAAACAGTACTAAGTAGGTTAAGATGATTTATCGTAAGCTGAGTTAGGTTAGATTTAAGTTGTATTAGTTCAATGCAGGCCATGACAAAGTAGTTTATGAGATTCACATTAAGATCACAGTAACCCCTCCACTTATATGGATTCCATATGTACTATTCACCATTTGGGCAGATAGCTGCCCTTTCCTCTCCTCCATCCTTCTCTCCTTCCATCCTCTTCTGTCTTTCTTTCCTTCATTTTTTCCTCATCCTTCTGCTTACAGGTGACTTTACACTCCCTCTTCTGTCTTTCTTTCCTTCGTTCTTTCCTCTTCCTTCTGCCTGTGGGTGACTCTACACTGAGTGACAAGCCAAATGGTTGCCTGTACACCAGGAAACCATTTACTACACTGGGTGGTAACCATATAACCAAATTTTGACACCTGGTGGTTTAGTGGGTAATTACGGCATTCCAATTGGATTGAGCTGGTGAAGGTTTATATCCAAGGAGTGGTTGGGGTTTACTGCTCATGTAATACCACTCAGGGATGAGTAAGGCTGGTCACTCTCATCTTAAATGCCAGGACCAACTTGCCTAACCCTCATGGGGCAATGTAGGATTGGATGATGGATGGATGGATGGATGGATAAAACCTACCCATATTTGATAAGCACAGTGAAGATATTGACATCTGCAGGAAAGTTCCAGAAATTGGCCTCCAAAACATGGGCTGCTGGGTGCTGACATTCAAAGTCTTGCTTTGCACATTGGCAATATTGTAACCAATGAGGTCTTGCCTATGTGATGTATTTGCTGCTGCGATAAAGTTCAAAGTGGGAAAAGTTGTAAAATACCATCTCAGTACTTTTGCGGCACCTCGGTTTGGGTTACCTTTCCTAGAAGGGTAGCCAAGTCGTACCCCACCTGCTTGTGGTGACATTGCAGACACCATTTTTTTATTTCTGTTCTTTGTTTGAGTTTTTTGGTTTTCTTCTTTTCTCCCTAAATTAGGGTTACACAAACGGGGGCTGCACTACCCGGGTTTATCCCCAGTAGTATTGTACAGTATATACAGTGCTCGTCAGAAGTATCGAACGCCTATGGCAAGGCGCGCAATACTTGTGGCCAAAAAAGAATCAATCATTTTTGGTACTAAAAATTGAGCCAGATGTTTGCGGCGCTAGCATGACGTCACGGGAGCCTGAGGCCTTACTGCGTGCTGGTTGGTTCTCGCCTCAGTTGCCTATGGGCTGCCTGAGAGAGAGGAACTCTGCCGCGTCTCCCTCTCTTATTGTGCCATTTTTTATCGAGTGTCCCGCAGTGTTTTGGCTTTCGCCACTTTGTTATGGCACCTACCCGTGAACTATCGAGTGAAATCATATCCCAGATCATTGCTCTAAAGGAGGCAGGCCACCAAACGAAGGAAATTAGTGAACTGGTTGGAGTGGGTCGATCGACAGTGCGTAGGTGGTGCAAACGTTTTCGAGTGGAAAACAGTGATGACATTCCCACAAAGAAACCGCAGTCTGGTAGGCCAGGAAAACTTCCCCGAGGTCTGTTAATGTTTTAAAATGTGTAGTGGAGTCTAATCCTCGTGTGAGTGCAAGGAAAATAAAGGAGAGCAACCCGGAAGTGTTTGGTGAGGTTTCTGTGCGCACAGTGTCTCAAAGGGTCCATGAACTTGGTTACACAAGTCACAGGCCTGTGAGAAAGCCTCTTCTCACACGTTACCAGCGACTTCGTAGGCTTGCCTTTGCTAACAAATACCTCAACTGGGGTGAGGAGCAATGGCTGTCAGTGTTGTGGTCTGATGAGGCAATGTTTAGTGTTACCTGTAATTGAGGAGCACGTGTGTACCGGTGCAAAGGTAGTGACCCGCTTGACCCACATTACGTGGAAAACACAGTTAAACACCCTGATTCACTCATGGTATGGGGTTGTTTTTCTGGTAAAGGTTTGGGGAAGCTTATTGTGCTTCCCAAGAACTGCAGAGTGAATCAGGATATTTATCTGGAGCTTCTTTGTGATCATTTACCAAAGTCCTTCGACCTCACAGGTGCACGAGTGTTTCAGCAGGACGGTGCACCTGCTCATAAGGCCAAATCGGTCACCAACTGGCTTCGTGACTGCGAGGTATCATTCATGAAAGACTGGCCAGGCAATAGCCCAGACCTCAACCCGATAGAAAACCTCTCGTACATCGTAAAGAAGAATCTCCGAGGGAAGGACGTGAGCTCTCTGCCTAAGCTGGAAGCCGCCATTTGTGACTCCTGGGACAAAATACCCCTCCAGCACCTCAGGAACCTCACTCTTTCACTTCCAAGATGTCTCAGGCCCGTGAAGAAGCATAAAGGATACCCTATGAAGCACTAAAGGTAAATAAAATGCATTATTTATGTTTTTGCAATGCTGAAAGGTTTGTTTCATAGAAGGGACGCAGGGCGCTTGACATTTCTGACGAGCACTGTACAGTAACCCCTCGTTACACAATGCCTCATTATACAGTATTTTGCTTATACGATGTCGACATTTTAGTACCCTACGCTTGCTATATGATGGGAATGATTTGCTACAACGATGGATCGTCCGAGGCTCAGTGAACAGCGAACGCAATGCAAACGTCCCCACACGTTCAGCACTGGACAACACACACTTGTCCACCAGTCCAGCCTTTTCAGCCAGCCCTGCCCAGCCAGCCAGCCAGTTCTGACAGTGATGAGTGAGGGCTGTGAGGCCCTTACTGTCCCTTAGCCTCAGAGTAGGGACAATTCGCCATCAGGACGATTCCCTGTCATTTATTTACATATCAATTTATTTAGCAAGAACATTATTTTGTTAATTATATGAGTTATAAAAGGGATGGTGGTTTATTGTATTTATAATATGTGTAAAATATGGCATCAATTAATGGATATTAACTGAAAAAATATAAATACAGTAAAACCTCAATGTAACGGACTTCAATAGACCAGAATTCACTTTTATTTCAATCGAGGAGCTACTGGACTAAATTCCTATATACTGTACTGTATCGGAAAAAGTCTGATAAAGCCAGAAGCAGTCCGGACTGCCTGACCACTTCAGCTACGTTCACCACAATAGGGCAAATAAAAGACATGTTTGTCAGTGTACAGATTATATATATTGTACTGTTTGATTAATGTAGTGAAGTTATAACACATTACAGTACTGCAATGATAGTCAAAACAGTTTAAAAACCATTCATGCTATCCGGACTAATGTCTGATATGTCGGAAAAAGTCTGAGTTAGCAGGGAGAAGTCCGGATATCACTTTTATCAGAATTTCACATTTTTCGGAGTGGCTTGGGCCCCAACTAGTCCATCATAGTGAGGCCTTACTGTAAATTGAAACACGAATCAGGTGATTTACAATCTTTCCTTCATTATTAAACATAAGGCTACACACGAGACACTGGCATTTATATAAATGCCACGACTGACATACAGAGGAATCTCGAATTTCGACAGTTTAGCATTCGATGATTCAAATTTTGATGCGTTTTCAAGTGGTCCACCTACCTCACTTTCGATGCAAAAATCGCATTTTTCGATGCTCTCAGGGCCAGACTCCAACCAAAACAATCTATCTATCAACTGCCAGAAACCTTAATCCCTCACACGGGGTGGCCACAAACAAATCGCCTCCACGTCACCCCCTGTCATTTCACTGTCCTGCTCCCAATTCACACACCCCTCTCTCATATACCTCTCCACTCCATCCCTCCATCTCATCCTTGGACTTCCCCTCCCTCTCTCCCCCTCCACCTCACTCACATACACTCTCCTCATGAGTCTCTCACCCTCCATCCACTCCACATGGTCAAACCACCTCTGTGTTTCTGCTAATGCTTCCTATCACATCCACATCCACACCACAACACTCCTTTACAATCTTATTTGTCAGTCTGTCTCTCCATGTGACTCTACAGGCTCCTCTCAAATAACTCATTTCCACTGCTCTCACTCTTGACTTGTGTCCCTCCAACTACGTTCAAGCTTCACTTCCATACGTCAGAGTTGGTATCACAATATTGTCATGTAATAACTTTTTCACTTTCATATGCACTTCCCTGTTTCTTATCACTGCCTTCAAGGAACCAGCAACCTTTCTTCCTTGTTGTACCCTTTCAAACACTTCACCCTCCAAACTTCCATCCTTACTCATCACACTACCCAAGTATTTAATCGTACTCACATTTTCCATTTCCTCATCATCTAATCTCACTGTACATTCACTGACTTCACCTCTCTTGAAGACCATCACTTTACTCTTCCCTACAATCATCTTTAAATTCCATTTCTTACACACTCTCCCAAACTCATCCACCACGTCTTGTAGCTCCCCTTCGATAACAACACACAGTACAGGGAGTTCCCAAACACTGCCCTCTCTCATTAGGGCCACTCCAACATCCACTGCCCTACCTTGTATCTCTTTTATAACCCCATCCCTATACAGACTGAACAACCATGGAGACATGACACATACCTGTTTCAACCCAACCTTCATATAGAAAAACTCACTCAGTTCACTATCCACATGCACTGAGGCCTTAGCACCCTCATACATACTCTTCACAGCAGTCAGCTTCCCATCTACTCCATATATTCTTAATACTTTCCACAATCCTTGTCTATCCACCCCGTCATATGCTTTCTCCAAATCCATGAGGGCCGCATACAACTTCTTTCCCTTCTCTAGGCACTTTTCCACTAAAGATCTAAGAATGAATATATGATCTACACAACCTCTTCCCTTCCTAAAACCTCCCTGTTCTTCTCCAACTAATTCCTCTGTTATTTCCCTAATTCTGTCAATAAGTATCCTACCATATACTTTTCCTATTACACTAAGAAGACATATACCCCTATGATTACCATACACTTCTTTTTCCCCTTTCCCTTTCTACAAGGGAATAATTATACTAAACTTCCAATCTTCCAGGGAGACTCTACCTTCCTCCCAGGCCAATCTGCACATCTTCCACATCCATTCCACTACTATCTCTCCCCCATGCTTCAGCATTTCACCACACACTTCTTCAATGCTTCCACAACTTCCGTCCTACTGATTCCTTCCTGTCTTCTCACCTCCCTCCTTCTCCAAGCCACTTATACTCGCATTACTTTCATTCTCTGTGTTCAACAATTCCTTAAAGTGTTCTCTCCATCTGTTCACTTTTTCTCCCTTCTCAACTCGTAATCTACCATATTTATCTTTCACTTCCCTACTAACTTTATTGCCACCCTGTCTGACTCTCTTTACCTCTTTCCAGAACATTTTCTTACATTCCCAAAACAAGTAAAGAAAACATTTTTTATGCGAACCAAAATGCTAGAAGTGAAGGAAAATTATAAGAAAAAGCATAAGCCTATTCTATTATGTGACATGTGTAAAGAAGACAATGAAAATCAACATCATTTATTCATATGTGAAGCATATGAAGATAAGGTTCCGAGACAATTCACCGTCAAGTCAATTCGCCATCAGATAATTCCATGTCAAAACATGGATGCAGCTAAACAAGAAATGGCAATACAGGAAAGGGCAGAAATACACCAAGTATACACTTGCTGACAAATATGGCAATACAATGCAGAACTACAGTTGCTTAACCACAATTATAGTTCATGAAGTTTACAGGGGGTGTGGGCAAAAAATCATGATTTTACGCAGTTAGGTTCGGAGGCCCAGACCCAAACTAATTTTTCCCATAAGAAGTTCAGTTTAAAATTCAATTACAGTAGTGCACCAACTTTCGCTACAGCAGGATTCGCGGAATCCACTTTCGCGGCATGCACCAAATATTCCCTAACTTCCACTTTCGCTTGAAAAAAATCGATTTTCGCGCACAAATTTTGGGTTTGGGACAATATTTTGAACTTTGAATTTCCTGCACCGCCCGCCCGCAACCCACCGCCATCTTGAATGACGTCATGTCAACACTCTGTCCACCCATTCCCGCCATTGTGTATGAGCGTGCTAGCTCCATTGTGTTGGATTCTCACGGTTCAGTGGCCTATACTATACCTGGTAGCGTGGGGAAAGGGCCTGGTGGTGTGGAGGGAGAGCCTGGTGGTGTGGGGGGAGGGCCGGGAGGCAGTGGTGGTGATAAAAAGTGGCCAGGACATTCAAAGTCGGGAGGAAACGCCTCGGATACTTACCCCCAACATCCATTAAACACCTCAACCTGGTCTCTGTGGTATGTTTCTCCTCATATAATGTGTACTGTACAGTTTTTATTGTTTGTATCTCACAGTGCAATGTACAATAGTGATTTGATGTACTGTATTGCAAGTGAAAATGAAAATCTGATGTTACTTTAGGATAACCGGGAACCAATTAGCCTTTTTGCCATAAAGACAATGCCCCAATTTTTGCTAATTCCACTTTCGCGCATTATTTTTGGACCCAATTAGGCGCGAAAATTGGTGCCCCACTGTATTTGAATTTTGCATTGATTTTTAGGCACCCAAGCCCGTTGAAATTCCACTGTACTTTGGAATTATCTGAATAATATTCATATTACATCTATATAAAGGTTTCGGAACAATTCGCTGTCAGGACTTTTCGCCGTCAGGATGATTCTTCGTCGTTTATTTACGTATCAGTTTATTTAGCCAGTACGCTAGTTTTTGAATACTTGTACCTCTTCAAAGTCATTTTAAAATACACTCATGATGTTGTAGTATCAATGGAAATTAATGAAGACAGCTATGGGTGAAGCCAGAATATAATTCAAAGTCAACTACAGCAAGGTAGAAACAAGTTAATTATTATCCTAAAGTGCAACTTATAAATGATATCCAAAGCCTACGTTATTTAATGAACATTGACTTTGATAGATCCCCCTGAAAATTATTTATTAATGTATCAATTAATCAGTAAGTACAACTATACTTACTGAATGACGGGGAATTGTCAATATTTTGACAGCGAACTGACCCCATGGCGAACTGTCTCAGAACCACATCAACAACCCTCTTGCCTCAGTAAAGGTAAGAACTACTGTTTACTGTAGTTTTCATGCTTTTTTCCTCTTTATTCTTTATTAATGTGTTACATTAAATGTTTAAATATAAGCATATTCCATGCATGTGAGTGCTAAGGTGTGTGTATGTGAGAGTTTAGGCAGGTCTGGGAACGTATCCCCATTGACTCTGTGTTATGATGGGCTCGCTATACGATGGGGTTTTCACGAACAGAGCCCCATCGTATAACAAGGGGTTACTGTACTTTTTGCTGTCGTTCTTTGTTATGTCTTGCTTTTTTCTTCTTTTTGCCTTAATCGTGAGCAAACAACACCAGTGCCCTCGCTGCAGTAAGTCTGTGGCAAAAATTGCAAAAGCACTGAAGTACGCCTACTGCAGCGAGTGGATTCATTTAGCATGTGAAAGTATGGATGCAAACAACTATCCATTTATGAAGAAGTGCCACCAGCTGGGCTTTTGCTGGCTGTGTTGCCAAAGTGTTGTACCTGCAGATGAGGTCTTGGCTGGTGGAGAAGCAGCGCCACAAAGAAGAAGCAGGCAGATGAGGTAGTTGGGCCTATTTTTCAGGCTATCAGAGATGTTTCATGTAGACTGGAAGCACTAGAGACGAAGGGCTCATCACCCATGGCTGTCACTCAAAACAAGGCCAAGTCATTTGCGGATGCTGTTTGGGGGGACTCTCGTGGGGGATGGAAAGGATCAGGGATGTGATTGAGATCAGTGCTCATGGCCAGGAAAAGGCCATCCATAGCCAAAAGGTACTGACTGTAAAAACAAAAAGCAGTGCTGACACTCCGACGAGTCAAATGGGACTTGAAAACATCAAAGGTGTACTTGACTCGGTACCCGTTGATAACTGTCTTAAGACCAAGGCTGGTGGACTAGTAATGAAGTTCTCATCACCAGAGGCCAAAGGTGAAGTGGCTGGGGTACTGAATGATCATATTGGCTCTGATGGCACTTTTTGCATATCAGAGCCAAAGAAAATGTTGCCCAAAATGACTGACAGGCCTTTCCTCTTCCTTGGGTGACTCCGACATCATCCCAAACATTCTGAGTAAAAACAGTAAAATTAAGATGCTCATGGATGGAGGTTGTACGCTCAACCTTCTCTTCACAAGAACTAAGAATGACACTAAAACACTGTCTTGAAGATGTCACCAGAGGTGAGAGTCATCATCACAGAACAGGGCAACTGAAGTACCCTCGCGTCCAGTACAGTATTATTGTCAGGCAGTACTACCGTACTGGACTAAATCCGTACTGGACAAACAACAGACCTTATGGGAAAAATGAATGTCAGACAAGCCTTGAGAAAGTCCCCCCAAAATTCAACTGAACTACATTTTGACACAACTAAGATTTTACCAACCTTTAAGGTGAGTGGTAATGGGCTTGAGGGAGAAGGGGGAGGGGTTTCCAAGGCTGTAGGAGGTCCTACTAACCCCCTAGAGGAGGGCCTTCAGGATCCTGAACTGGCACGGCAGTACTAGGGAAACGTTCCTCGGTGTTGGCCATCTTCCCACGCACGCACAGGTAATAGTACTGGATGGAGCACATCAGTACTAGAGAACTCCTTGGATTTGGCCCACTTTGGGCTGCCGAGCTGTACTAGCCCAACAAATCTATACTATTGTACAGTAATAAATTATTTAATTTTTTGCCGACCATATTGGACGAGAATAGTAGCTACTGGACAAACACGTACTGGACGCAAAAGTACTGTATATCTATGTGGATCTTACAAGATGCCGTGCTTTTGATAGATTCTGGGTTGCACAGGGTCACCACTGTCAGGGTTTTGGTCAAACACCTGAGAGGTGTTCTAGAAAAAATGATGAACCTAAATGCATTTTTTTGTGCTGGAACCCATAAATCTAAGGATTGTAGTAGCAGAAATTCTCCCAAATGCATCAACTGTTCTGCCTTAAGACATCAAGAGGTTAACACATCCACAGTTGGCTGCCCATTTTGAATCTAGTAGAGACTGTCCAATTATGATTTCTCATAGGAACAGATTGAATGAAAACACCAACTTTGACCATTCAAAAAATTGACTACGTCCCTCTTGAACCAGTTAAGGATGGGTCTTTTAACTATTTGTTCCATTCATAATAAGATAGACTACATGGTAATGAAACTTTAAATCTGCATGAGCTTGACATTCTGTGCTTGAATGAAATCTGGTTGTATGAGTATGATATTAATATTATTCACAGTGCTTTGTCTAAGACACATTCCATTATAAGTATTCCCAGGCCTGCCGCTGACTATCTGGGAGGAGGTTAGCATTCATCGGCAGCACTCGCAAATGTTTCTTTAATAGACTCTGACCTAACTCCATCTTCATTTGAATTTATGGAGGTATTGATAAATTTCCATCAGAAAATCATTAGAATTACAACTGTTTACAAAAAAGGGTCATCTGGGCACAGATCGAGGTTTTATGGAGGAGTTTGGGCATTTTCCTGAAGTGTTTTCTCTTAAAACTAGGGGACTTCTTGTTTGCAGTGATTTCATTTATTGGGCTGACAGTCCACAGTCAAAACCATTTTCTTCACAATTCCTTGAGCTGATCAAACAGAATAATTTTTTCAATCATGTAAGTGATCCACCTCACATTCAAGACAAGTCCTCGACTTGATCTTGTCCCCTGTTGGTTGCAGGTGCATAACTGATGTGGAGGTTGACTCATTTGACTCCCTCATCTCTGACCATGCTCTGATCACTTTCAGTTTTGATATCCCAAAATCCCCTTCCTATAAAAAGGTCATCAAGTTCTGAAATTACAGGAATGTTGACCGCTATTCGATGTCTTGAAATTGATCAGCATTTAAACTCTACTGATTAATCAAATATTTCTTTGATAAAAGGGCAGAACTCACTCGATGTAGTGCTGCTCTCAGGTGTCTGCCCTTTCCTCTTCTCCATCCTTCTTTCCTTCCATCCTCTTCTGTCTTTCTTTCCTCGTCCTTCTGCCTACGAGTGACTTTACACTCCCTCTTCTGTCATTCTCTCCTTCATTCTTTCCTCTTCCTTCTGCCTGTGGGTGACTCTACACTGAGTGACAAGCCAAATGGTTTCCTGTACACCAGGAAACCATTTATTCCACTTGTGGTAACTACATAACCAAATTTTGGCGTCTAGTGGCTTAGTGGGTAATTACAGTGCTCCAATCAGATTGAGCCAGTGAAGGTTTATATCCAAGGGGTGGTTGGGGTTTATTGCTCACATAATGAGGCTGGTCACTCTCATCTTAAATGTCAGGACCAACTTACCTAGCCCCGGCTTCCTACGCTCCTCATGGGGCAAGTAGGATTGGATGATGGATGGATGGATGGATTTCTTCTGATGATTTGGTTGACAGATATATCAATGAACTTAGGACAGTTTTTGACCATTATCGTCCTGAGGTAGTAAAAACAATCACTGTTTGTGATAATTCTCTGTGGTGTGGTCAATCCATTAATTCTTTGCATACACAATGTAGAAAGGCAGAATGTGAGTGGCGCTTGCATCGGACTGATTTAACTCGTTTGCACTATGTTTCAGTAAGAAGAGCTGCCGTTCATGCTGTAAAAGCCCAAAAGGCAAGGCATTATCAAGACAAAGTAGTAGCAGTAGTAGCTGTTCCCTAGGCAGTCTGGCCAAACAGCTCCGAGTCCCTTAGGAAGGCCATGGTCGAGACTAGGCTTTCCCACAGATCTCTCAAGGAGTGTATGTTGTGTTATTGGCGTAGGTGATTATGTGCAATGCAGTCTTCCATAATGTACTTAATAGTATGGGGTGCTGTGTTACATCCTGGACAGGCATCAGCGATGGAGTCATCCAGCCTCTTCTGATAACTTAATAGGACTGGATGATGCCCACATCTCAGCCAGGCCAGGTGGACCCTGTCCTCACAAGAGAGATAGGATTCAGAAGGGTGGATATCAGGAGGCCGTGCATGCAGCTGTGTGTTGTCTTTAAGTGACTGAATGGAGTGGCGAGTGATCTGAGTATGGATATCCTTCTGGAAGCTGGTCTGAGGCAGGTGAGGGGGGAGAGATGACAGTATTTGTGTATGATATCGTGTGCTGGATGTTTTTTGATGTTCCTTGGCGTGTGTAGATGTAATGCCATGTAGTGTAGTGGATACTGTGGGTTTGTGGAGGCTGCAGCGAGAATTTTGGGTGCCTCTCATGTCTAAATGATCCTTGATTTGGAGGACTTTGGTTTCTTAATGTAGGTGGTCTGTGGGTGCAGTGGTTGTGCAGCCTGTGATTATTTTTAGGGCCTTGTTTTGTATGGTCTGTAGAGTGTTGCAGTGTGTTTTAGTGAAGTTAGGAGCCCAAGCAGGGCTTGCATAATTCATCACTGAATGTATATATTGTTTGTATACTGCGGTGGTGGTTTCTTTGTTGTGTCCAAATGCTCTATGGGCAAGTGACCTCAAGGCATTGAGTCTTGGTGTTAATTTATTTTTAATGTTTGTGATGTGTTGTTTAAATGACATTGATGTATTGTTTGTTACACCAAGGATTTTGTGTGTGTGTGTGTGTGTGTGTGTGTGTGTGTGTGTGTGTGTGTGTGTGTGTGTGTGTGTTAGGGGAGTGTTGTTTATGGTGAGGTGTGGAATGTGACTGTGCTCTGCTGTCCAGTTTGTGAGAAGGGTCACAGCAGATTTGGCTGGGGCTATTTTGAGCCTGTTTGTGGTGAACCATTCATGTACAGTAGTGTGTTAGGGTAAGGTTGGAGGTTGTGTGGAGCTGTGTTTGCATTTCGGTGTGTGCACGTAAGTGTTATGTCACCTGCATAGGAAGCTATGTGTATCTGTGGTGTGTGGGGTGTGGGTATGTTGTGCATGTATAGGTTAAAGAGTGTAGGGGACAAAACAGATCCTTGGGGAGTACCATTTGTGAAGTGTCTCATGTTTGAAGACTGGCAAATGTTACATGTGCATATCTGCCTGCTAAGTAGTTTGCCAGTCATCTTTTTGTGTTACTGTGCATGTTTGTGTTGAATACTTTGTTTGTGGGGTTGTGGCGGGGGATGGCATCAAAAGCTTTGCTAATGTCTAGTGTGACTAAGAATGTTCTGTGTGGTGGCCTAGCTGAATTCATGCCATCAAAAACTCCCTGTGCAAGGTCTGCAAGAAGAGTGTTTGTGGAGTGTAGTGTCCTAAAACCATGTTATGATGGGGCTAGGGGGTGTGAGGTGTGACTAGTTGTAGTACCAATCATTCAGCGACTTTGTAGGGGGTGTAGAGGAGTGTGATGGGGTGGTGTGAGGAAGGTAACACTGGGGATAGTGATGATAATGCCATGCTTCTAAATGTTGGGTATTATGTTGTGTGAGTAGCTGTAGTCTGATATGTTGGTGAGTGCTTGTATGCCTTGTGGTCCAAGGTGTTTAAGGTGTATGTTGTTTATGTTGTCTGGTCTACAGGCAGATGAGCGCTTGAGGTTGTTAATGATGTGCTTCGTCTGGTTGTAAGTGAAAGGTGCGTAGTCTGGGTCTGTGGAGAACTGTCTCTTATGTCGGATGATACGTCGGTCTTCGGGATGGGGGTTTAGATGGCTGACTTGTGAAAAGTGATTGATGAGAGTGTTTGCTTGTTGTTTCTTTGAGGGTATGGTGTCTGTTGTTGTGATGGCAGTGTGTGATTGTGTAGGGTTGCTGCTGGAGAGTGTGATGCTGTTTAGTGTTTTGTTGAGTTTGTTGGTGTTTTGTGGTTAAGTGTTTGGAGATAATTATTCCAGTTTAGTGTTTGCTGTTCTGATATGTTAATGTTCATGTTAGTGCTGAGTTCTTGTATTTGTTGCACGATGCCTTGTGTATGGGGTGTTGGGAAGTGTCGTAGTGTGTCCCATTTGCTGATAAGGCCTTGAATTTCTGGTGTGAAGTTGGGGTTGTGTCTCTTTCTGTTGCCTCTAGGAATGTGTCTTTTGTCTGCATTTTGTATAATTGTATTGAAAGTGTGTACAGTGGTGTTGAAGTTTGTGATGGATGTACTGTTTAATGTTTCAAAGTGTTGTTCTGTTTCAGCTGTGAAGAGCTCCCAGTTGGCTCTCTTATAATTAGTGTATGTGTGTCTGTGGACAGCTGGGGTTTTTCTGGTTTTGGTAGTGATGATGACTGGGAGGACCTGGAGTGGTGGCGTCTTTGCTGTGGGTTTACCCCCCAGAGGCTGTTGAAGCAGAAGAGGAGGACAGCATGGGAGCCAAACCACCGCAAACCCTCCCGGCCCCTCACGGGGCCCAAGAACCTGGGAGTGGCTTCGGTCGCCTGGGCAAGTACCACATTTCTCAACACAACAACGCTGCTTTTTCTACACCGAGAAATAACTCAACGGTGGTCATTTCTCAACGACTGCTTCTAGCCGGAGACATTGAGAGCAATCCAGGACTCACTAACAAATACATACGTCCAACATGCTCAAAACCTACCACCTTGAGCTGAAAGACAAAGGGTTCAGTTCAGAGCAACTCCTGCAAGAACTGGACCCATTACACCTGCACAACACTTGCATCCAGAAAACATTACACAAACACCTGGACCTGCTCCTTATGCTCTTTTCCCCCACCCACTAACCCCCCACCAACCCTACTCCTACTTCCTTCACACCTCCTCAGCCTAACTCACTGATCCTTCCCACACCATCCAATCACCCAACCCATCCCATTCCACCCCAACCTAATCCAACCCTTCCCTTACCTCCATCACAACTTTCTCCTACCCCTTCCCCTCCACCCACACCACCACCTCCCCCCCATGCTGCAGCAGCCAACACACATTGCACACACAACATAAACATCCTTCAATTAAACACAGATGGTATAAACACCAAAAAACAAGAACTCACTCAATTCATCAAACAACAAAACATCACACTGCCATCTTACAAACAAAACTACACAGAACACAAAAAACACCTACATTTCATAATTTCACCACCATTAGACTAGACCGGGCCGATGGCGGCGGCAGTGGACTCATCACCCTGGTACACAAATCCATCAACTTTTCAGATACTAGTGCACACACAAAGTCACTTCTTCCCCCACATGACATCACAACAGAAATACTATCTATCTATCTATCTATTTATTGCCGGACGCCACAATCCCGTAACTTGTACCAAATCACATATGACAATCCCCAACACGTACAATCCATCCCAACTGTCCCCCATAGAACCACACAATTACTCTCCACAAATACACCACATCACTAACATACCCAACATCATCCTGGGTGGTGATTTCAACACCAAGGTGTATGCCTGGCATACCAGCAACGCTAACACAGATAGAGGGCTGGTACTACAATCCCAAACAAATAATCTTTTCATACTGAATAACCTCCATCAACATACCCATATCGCATACCAAGCCCTCTTCCTCCCATCATCCCCATACAACACCTTTTGCTCCCCAAACCTTGCCCCCACAATATCGTGGAGACTGGTCAAAACCCTTGGATCTGATCACCTCAAAACAAAGTTGATTCATGTGGTGGTGGGAAAAAAAAAAAAGTCTGCAGTTGAGAATAATTTGGTTGGTCGGAGGAATGTAACTGTTACACCAACTTCTGTAACTGATGCCCAACTGGCTTCAGATTTTGCTTCATTTTATACAACTAAGATATCTTGCATAAGAAATAATTTAGACAACAGTTTCTTCTAGTGAAGTGTACTCAGTTGACTTCCAATCATGGCATACAGGGGATCATTTGCTTTCAAAATTTCATCCGCTGGGTGTAAATAATGTCAAATGTTACATCAGAGAACCTGACAAAACATTCTGCCCACTCAATCTGTGTAACATGTCACAACTGCCCAATGTGTACGGGCACGCAGCAACAAAATACAGTAAATAGATGTTTCTTGGAAAGCAATTTTGTGCAGTCCGAGAAATGTGCCTTGCTTATGCCCCTACTCAAGAAACCTGGCCTTGATGTTAAGAGCATGACAAATTATCGTCGTCTCTAACATGTATTTCTTATCCAAGATTATTGGCAGAGCCATACTTGATCAACTCTTACCACTACTGGAAGTTGTTCCTGTTGTTCAGTCAGCATACAGAATATACCATTCACCTAAAACTGCATTAACATGGATTCATAGTGACTTGGTGGCAAACACCTGTAGTGAGATGTCCTCTCTCCTAGCTCTGTTGGATCCGTCTGCAGCATTTGACACAGTAGATCATAAACTATTGTTGGATGATCTGTATTTTTATGACGCTCATGACCGTGATGTTTTGCTCCTTATGTCGTACCTGTCAGACAGATCTCAGAGTTGTTGTTGATTATGCCAACTCAGATTCTGCTTCCCTTCTGTTTGGAGTCCCTCAAGGATCAGTTTGGGGTCTAATTCTGTTTACAGCCTGCACAAATTATTATCGTCTTTACTTGATGCTCATGACGTGTTCTACCATTTTTATGCTGATAACACTCAGCTCTATGTTACGATGTCAGGTATTACCGACACCAAGACTAAGCTTGAATCTCTAATGTCTGATACTAAGATCTGGAGGAATGATGGTAAAACTGAGATCAACAGCATCAGAGGAAACACAAGAGGTGACGGCACTAATAATGCCCTGGAACACCGGTGAATTCATCCAACCAATTCTGTTCGAAATCCGGGTGTTTACTTTAACTAAAAGTTAACTTACAAAGAACATGTTAATCAAGTTGTCTGAGGGTGAAACTGGCATATCAGAAATCTGTACTCTGTGAGAGAATTCCTGAACAGACGTTGCCTCTTAACATTGGTCCACGCAGTGGTCTTGTCTCGTGTCGATTAGGCTACTGTAATTCACTCTGGATTGGTCTTCCAAATAATATACTAACAAA
Source organism: Coenobita brevimanus (assembly GCF_032717465.1). Taxonomy (NCBI): domain Eukaryota; kingdom Metazoa; phylum Arthropoda; class Malacostraca; order Decapoda; family Coenobitidae; genus Coenobita; species Coenobita brevimanus. The sequence goes on from NC_137010.1 coordinate 12,170,979, forward strand.
AATTCAGTCTGTGTTGAACAGGGCAGCAAGACTTATCTTTGGTCTCCCACCGAGAACCTCAACTACCCCGTTCTTAACTGAGCTGCATTGGTTACCAGTAAAGGCTGGAACAGAATTCAAATTGTCTTATTACATTCAAAGTTCTTAAGTCTGGTAAACCCAAGTATCTTCCTGAATTGTTGAAATTCCCACTGGCACGCCCAGGTATGATGTTATATAGTGAAGATGATTCCCTGCATCTTGACGAGCCTGTAGCCATCCACCAGTCATTTTTCTTTGATCGTTCTTTTGTCTATAGGGCCCCCTAGGATACTGCCATTGTCCAAGAGACAACACTCTTCTGCTGAATCCATTGAGACAGCTGAAAGCCATTCTCTTTTCAAAATGCTATGACCTGCAGAGAGGTACATTACCATGAAGGATGATTATAGGATTTAATTATTGCCACTTTCACATTTATTGCGGTACTTATGAACTTTGTACTGTACGGTATACGAGAGATGTCACAATTCTTGTAACTGTAAAAGTAATGTACTTTGTACTGTACGGTATACGAGAGATGTCACAATTCTTGTAACTGTAAAAGTAATGTATATGTGTGTCGAGCACTAGTGAATTCCCAATGGAAGAACTGACGCTTCTGAGAAACAGAAGACCAGATTAATACAGTATTATTATGTCAACATGACCAGCAATGTATACACCAATTCTGCCATTCTCAATCTGAACCGTAAGACCCTTTCCTCTCATATTTTTTATAACTACAGTACTGAGCCAGCATTCTTAACAAAATATTCTTGTCTGAAAACATGAAATTCCTAACCACTATTTTCAGTCCTTATGAATATGACAGTTCTCATAACATTTCTCATTCTTTTAGACATGTTTACCTTTAAAAATTGTATCAACATTAGGCATAATTAAATTTTCATTATTACCCAAGTCAGATCATAAGCTTATTTCCATCACTGCTATCTACTATGGCACTTTATAAATGTTATTACATTTTTGGGTTGTCTGCAGTGTAAGCCAGTTGTCACAAGGAATGCCATTACCATAGTACCTGATACAGCCACTAACACAATGGCTGCCTATATCTTCACAAATATTTTTGCTCATCCACCTGGTCAGAATGGTGTATTAACAGCTATTTGGAGGGTTCATCAGGAATTAAACTAGCCAATGAGAAGGGTGGCTAGACAACACACAGGACTAAAAAACAAGACCTATCAAAAGGCAGATCAGCTACTTAAGCCAACGGCCATCTAGCAGGGTAGGTGGAGTTCATTAACCTTGGCTGGTAGGTCACCTAGGAGAAGGAAGACTCTGAATCAAACCTGGAGAGCCCTTGTCAGGGATCCTACACAGCTGTCTGACTGGTGACGAGCCCTCCTGACTTGGGAGGTTGAGGAGGAGTTTGCATCCCCTCACAGTAAACACTAAGATCTGGCATGATTTTCAAAGGGGAAGAGGGCTCAGGGTCAGCATGTGTTGCCTGACCCTGGCCCAATTTTGCTAGAGGGGTCCCCCCTCAAGTCCCAGCCTAATGGGGCTTTTTAGGCCCTGTCTTGCTGGCACAAATTACAATGGTTGATGGGTAAAGCCTGTGGGATCCAAGTAGCTAAATAAGGGAGGGGAATCTCCTTGCCCCAATCCTGTTTTTGACCCACACTGCAGTGGCACAGCAGACACACAGACCCACAGAACCAAAAGAAGGGTTTAAACTTCGGAAGGCACTCCAAGCAGGTGCTTGGAACGCTCTTAGCCTTTCGAAGGATGATTAATTGACTTTGTTATCATGAAAGCTGGGGTGATTGGGAGTTGGCATAGTTGCACTGTTTGAAGTGAGCCGACCTAGGCATGGTGAAGTCAGCACCGATGGTTACACATACCACTGGTCAGGTTGTGACAATGATGCCCTTCTTATGGGTGCTGCTGTGGTAACTGCTGCTCTCTTTGTCTTTTGTACTGACAGGGTTGCTCCAGTTAATGAGAGTATAATGTTGGTGAGGTTGAAGCACTTCTTGGGTTTCATCTCCATTACTGCAGTGTACTCTCCAACTGAAATGAGTGATCCTGAGGAGTAATGGCTGTTCTATGCCAAACCTGACTCAGCTGTAGAACAGCACCCCTCCTCGGATTCACTCTTGGTCCTGGGTGACTTTCGTGCAGTTACAGGCAGTGATAGGGAAGGCTTCAAGAAATGTGCAAGTCCCCATGGCTCTGGAACTAGGAATTCCTATACTTCGTACCTTCTGGACTTTGCAAAGTCCCATAAGCTGTGAATTATTGGATCCTGGTTTCAGCAGACAGACTTGGTATTCCCATACTGGAGGGGTTGCAAAGGAGACTGATCATATCATTGTTAGTACTTAATTGAGGATTTTTCAGAATTGCTAGATTTTCAAGAATGCAGGTCTTTGCTACTGATCATAGACTTCTTGTTGCTACTCTATGGCTATATGAATCAAAACTGAGAAGCTCAAGATGAAACCCAAAACAGCTCCATTTCAAGAAACTTAGAGGTGAGGAGTGTGCTTATGAGTATGCAGTGGTACTCTCAAAATGGTCGAGGTACTCTGTACTGCTGAGGACCCTGCTGAACGATGAGATACCTTTAAGAATGCTTTGCTGGCAGTGGCTGAGAGCACTGGAAAGCACCCTAGATTAACCCGCCCCGTCCTGTCGACGTATGGGTACGTTGCAACAATTTGCATTTGCCAGTCTCGGCGATGTACCGGTATGTCGTGCAATTGCAAGGTCCCTAATTTGCACAATTTTCAATTTTCGCGCGTGATTTTTCGTATGTATACACGGGACACCTTCCTCTATTCCTCTACAAGATGCCAAGCAGGGACAATGCCTTACACCACATAACCTCCCCCCTCCCCCCCTCCCGCCATTGTCTTGGCAAAGGACCTGTTACCAGTGACCTGGCTAGTAAAGATATTCAGGGCCAGAGTGATTCATCAATCGATGACAATGTGGAGGACAATGTTTACATAGCATTAGAAGAAGAAACAGCCAGAAATAATTATCAGGTAATGTGGCAAAAAAAGGTCAGGTATGGTGATTAGTTAGTGAGTGAAACAATGATTATAATGCCTTTATTACTGCTTGAAAACCAATATACTCTCATACTACATATACATTCGTACCAAGTAAATAAATAAATACCGTTTATGAGTGGATAAAATAATTACCCTCCCATAGAACTCGTTTTCTTTGGTGCCAGCATGTTAGAAAACCCAGTCAGGTAACGAGGAACTCCTACCTGGATTGGGTATTTTAAACCTCAGGTGAGCGATTTCTCTATGAATTTTCGATGTTTCTCGCCAAAAGCGAAGGTTTTAGCCAAAAAAAAAAAAAATTTCGAAAATACAGTACCTCGGGACTGGGGGATGTCGAAGGTGCGGAAAACCTCGGGACGTGACGGGTTAAGAAGAGGTTTTGTCTTCTTGGGGATGCTGGCCAAAACTGGAGAGCTGTGCTGTCAGACTTGCTGCAGACAGGGAGTGGTACTAACTCATCTTACGGGGCATGAGTTTCGTTAAGAACGGACAAGGAGAGGCATGTCAGTGAAATCAAAGAGGAGGTGGAAGGCCGCTTTAATACAAACAAGCTTCAACCTGTTTACCATGTCCTGAAGAAACCCCACTCCAGTTCTGCCTCTCAGGTTAACTCTGTTCAAATGGAAGATGGATGACTTGTGCCTAAGGAGAGTGAATATAGAACTCCTTAGGCCTAGTACACTGAGCAGTGTAAATGACTGACCCTCCCAGTGGAACTGCATTCGGCTGGTGCAAAACCAAAGACTGCCTGCCCACCAAAATCACAACACTGTGCCTTCTCTACATGTAATCAAGATGGCAGTGGATATGTTGAAAAGTGGCAGAGCAGCTGTGTCTGGCATCCCAGCAGAACTAATCAAAGCAAAGAGTGAAGCCATGACTAGGGCATTACATGCAGCCAAAGAAGCTATCTGGCATATGAGTACCATTCCTTCTGACTGTAAAAGGAATTGGGTCACCCCTATCAGGAATGGGAAATGAGACCTGTGTGACTGTAATAACTACTGTGATATTACAGTGCTTATTGTGCCAGGCAAGGTTCTTGCTCACATTCTTCTGATACATATGGCAATCCCTCTATTATCTGGGCATCCACTAACCCAACAATCCATCAAATCAGACAAAGTGATCTAGGTGTTGGAAACCATTATTTGTACAGTTTTCCAATTTATTCGGACAAAATGCATGTGACCGGGTGGAAATTATGGCCGTACGAACATTTTCGCCTGCCAAAAGCCTTGTGGTGAAGCACTGCCTGGCTAGGTATTTTACCCAATGTCCACCAGGTATGTGTACACATGTGCATGTGTGTATATAAGTGTGCATATTTGAGTGAGGGTAAGATTATGCATGTATGAATATGAATATGTTCCATGTATGTGTGTGTGTGTGTGTGTGTGTAATTCACCGGGTCGGTCATGATCACCTGATGGTCGTGATCGTCAGCTTTTACCCTCCCGGAAAGGAGCTGAGAGCTCATATAGTCCAATCTAAGGGCAAGGCTGTGACCTTCACACACGCACACACCCGTCCCCTTGCTCAAGGGGGACAGTAACCACCCACTTTGTCAGTGAAACTTTTCGCAACCTGAGCGAGGCGCGAACTCCCGTCTACCAGATGGCAAGCGAGAACGTTACCACTGCACCAGCGAGCGGTGTGTGTGTGTGTGTGTGTGTGTGTGTGTGTGTGTGTGTGTGTGTGTGCGTGTGTGTGTGCGTGTGTGCATGTGTGTGTGTGAGAGAGAGAGAGAGAGAGAGAGGTGAAAGTGAAGGGGAATGTGAAAGTAAATGAAAGTGAAAATAAAGGCAAGTGAATGTAATAGTAGAGGTCAGCATGAAAGTGAGAAAGAATAGATACAGATGAAAGTGAAGGTTAAATTGAAAATGAAAATGGAAGTACTGCAATAGTGAAACTAAGTATACAGGTGACAGTGAAAGTGAGCATGATAGTAAATATGAAAGTGAATGTGAATGTCGAAGTGAACTGAAAGCAAAGGTAAAAATGAAAAGGAAGGTGAAGATGAAGTAGAAAATATATGAAGTAAAATGGAAGTGCCCAGAGCAGGGGGGGGGGAGGCATGTTGTACAATGTACTGTTGTGGCCTATTACAATGACTTTCAAAGTTAGGTTATGTACAAAGAGGGGCCAGGAGAGAAGTCCATTATCCAGATGGAGCGAATACCTGGACATGCCTTTGGCCTTATTACTGGTACGTCGGATAATTGAGTGATTACTGTAACCTATATGGGACCATTGCTAAAGCTCCTGAGGCCTAAGCAGTTTAGATTCAGGCCCCAAAAGTCAACAGTTGACCATATCCTAGCTCTCTGAGTTCTCGTGGAACACGGTCTTGAGAATCAACAAGGTCTGGCTGCAGTCTATGTGGATGGCATTAGACTCAGTAATCTGTGAGGTATTATAATGACTCCTGCAACTTCCTGGAACCCTCACAGGGACAATCCTACTGAATGGTGACTTGTATCCTTCCCACAACACACTTGACAGTGTGCTGTTCAGTGTGTGTGTGTGTGAGTGGGGGAGGGGACATCTGACTTTTTCACCGTAAGTACTGGTCTAATACAAGGATGTGTCCTTGCTCCCACAATAACCAGGCCGTAAGTCGAAGTCACTGTCGAGTAGCTATCAACTGGCAAATTCAGGGTTATTGCCTCTGACTTTGCTGACAATGCAGTTATCCTAATCTAGTCGCTAAAGATACTACAGTAATCCCTCCATGATCCGACATAACAGAGCCAAAGGCATGTTCGGGACTTGGGAAAAAAGCCCCTGGACAGGTACTTATAGACCCAAACCCGACCTGACTTTGAAATCCACCTAAATACTGGAACTCCCTACTGGATATGCACAGCCCCAATTTAAGACCATATGCATACAAATAAGGGACAGAAACCATGAAATAAATGAAAAGGAACCAAAGAATGAGAAATCAGAACTGAGTATGGAAAATATTTAGCAGTGTACTGGGTACTTACGACACGTCCATGGCCGTCGCAAAGATTAACCCGCCTCCTCTATGGCTCTGACAGTGGTGAAGGTGCACTTGAAGCACGTACTGTAATCCAGTGTTGCACTGTACTTAATCCTTTGCACTCTGAATTCTACTTTCTTAACACTGCACATTCTGTTCTTACTTGCACTGCACCTGAAACATGCCAATGTTGCACTCTGCACTTAATCCTTTGCACTCTGAATTCTAATTTCTTAACACTGCATATTTTGTTCTTAACAATGCACAACACTAAATTCCCATGTAGTCTAGTGGCGAGTTATTGCTGTTTATTCATTGTTAGAGCCAGAGAGTAGGTGTTATAGGTGGCTCAGCGGCGTGTCGTTGTGACATGGTGATGGACTACCCACTGCAGAAAGATAGCCACAAACTCTCGTCCAGTGGAGACTCCACCGTGGGCAACGTGCTGGGCTGTGGCTTGGAGGTAGCAGGCAGGTCTTGGTAAGGCATTGGTGTGGAGCCAGGGCTGGGCACGGCGGGGGTCACAGGCCTGAAAATGGTGTCAATGGTTGACTGACATAGGGAATGGCGAGTTTGGCAACTGATTATGCACTACCTAAAAGTGCGCACTTCCTCCACAAGTCCCTGGGGCCCCATCTCCCTGTCGCAGTCCGGGTGTTCAAGGTAGTCAAGAACGAACTCAATGTGCTCCTGGAGTGCGCTCAGCTTGGGGATGGCTGGAGCAGTGGTGCACTGAGAGGAGTCCGCATCATCATCGTTGGAATCTTCCAGCTGGGTATTTGTACCTGCAACAAAAGATGCGATCTCGATATCAGACATGATCTGATACCCAGGACCGCCCTTGTCGTCATCCAACCACTCTAGCACTTCATCCACATCCACCTCATCGCCAGCCGCACGAAGACGTGCATGGAAGTCATCCACGTCAAAGCCTAAAAAGTAGTGCACCACATTTGCTCCGAGAAGCAGACAAGACCAACCACTTCCCAGTCTTGACAAGGACTTCTCTCCATGCAATGGCCCAGTTGTAGATGGCTCACTTGAGGTTATAGTGACGAAGATTTTCCACAGTCCGCTGGCCTCACGTGTCCCGTCCCTCCCTGCACTCGTCCTCGTCCTTGAGAACATTTACTCCCAAGAAGTAAAAATACTCGTTGAAGTAGTACATGATGTGGAAGCTTAATACTGTACAAATGAAAGGATTGTTGGCATTTGCACAGTCAGAAAAAAGGATTTTGCCATATTTACAATGCAGATAGGTTACCTGTTCAAAAATCATAAAAACTCCAAAGAGGTTAAAGATATGCGAGCAGTAAAATTTATGTTTTCATGCTTAGTGCAATGAGTGTGAAGAGGGTTTTGTCAATGACTTTTGTTGTGATCTGACAAACTCAGGATTAGAAAAATTTGGCTCTTACAGCAGCCTACATTACACGATGAATTTATGTGCTGATGTAAGAAAGTAGTTGACTTGTTTATTATTCAGGATTATTGCACTCATGTTCATCCATCCATTCACCATCCAATCATTTGTTGTCCCATGAGAAGCGTAAGAGACCGGGGCTAGGCAAGTTGGTCCTGACATTACAGATGAGAGTGACCAGCCTCTCATCCCTGAAAGGCATTACATGAGCAATAAACCCCAATCACCCCTTGGATATAAACCTGCACTGGCCCAATCCGATTAGATAGTTGAAATTACTCGCTAAACCACCAGGTGCCATAATTTGGTTATATGGTTACTACCTAGTGTAGTAAATGGTTTCCTCTTGTACAGGAAACCATTTGGCTTGTCACTCAGTGTAGAGTTACCCATAGGCAGAAGAAGAGGAAAGACTGAAGGAACGCAAGACAGAAGTGTGTAAAGTCACCTACAGGCAGAAGGAAGAGGAAAGAATCAAGAAAATAAAGACAGAAGAGGAAGGAAGGAAGAGAGGAAAGGGCAGACACCCACAGCAGCACTACATCGAGTGAGTGGATGGTGAGTGCCCCCATAAAAATTGTTCAGTCACTGTGGTCGCAGCGAACAAATCTGAGGTTGTCATTATCGTACCCTTGCAACCTACTATTCAAAAGTGTGTCTGATTTCTTATAATTTCGTACACGAATTATATTATTATGCACGAATACTATTATACACGAAAGTATTATACATGAATCACTTGCGTCTAATTTTATACACGACATCAGACGCACTTTTAAATGATAGATTGCCAGGGAACGATAATAACAACCTCAGAGTCGCGCGCCGCGACTATAGTCAGAGTTTGTAGTTTGTGGACGTGGATGCAACTGCAATGATATTTCTTGGGATCTTTACAAGTATTCTTTGGGAAACGATGGGGTCTCAAGAACCTAACCATCTATTTTACATGTAAATTTGTCACTGTTTAACAAAAACTTTATTTAGCACAAGGTCTCACATGACATACCAGTACCTCATGTTCTGTAGACACACTACTGTATTCCAAGAAAGTCCAATTTCCACTGCCCACATTCATCTTTTCAGTCACACCATCATACCATGCTAAAGTCTCCCACTCACATATCATTATTAGGCACAGACATGCCAGACAAAGAAATGCAAAGAAAAATCACAGCAAATACCCACCACAACCCAATTTCTCTTGATGAGGTTCTTGAGGTTTATGGAGGCTGAGAGTTTGATGTTCCTGGGCACCTGGGCATCATCCCTCGTTAGCAGTGTCAACAGTAACACTGGGTAGTTCTCATTACCTTCCACCTGACTCAGAAATTGCTCCGCTGAAAATGTGACAAATATTATGTTAATCCTCATAAATACACTGATGTCACGCATTTTGTTCAAATCAAGATAGTCTTTCATAGTGAGAGGGTTTCAAACAGTCTCTACAAAACCATTGAAGATACTGTATGGTATATGATATCCATATAAAGCAAGCTGATAGGAATTAGTACCCACCATCCACTCGCTTGAATTAGTGATGTCATCAGGTTACTCTACACTGGAGGACAAACAAAATGGCTTTCTGTAAACCAAGAAACCATTTCCTACAATGGGGTGGTGACCATTTCACCAAATGATGCCTGGTGCTTTTGTAGGTTAAGGTGCTCCAAATGGAATAAGCCTGTAAGGGTTTATAACTTGAGGGTGGTTGGAATTTACGGACACATAATGCCCTTCAGGGACAAATGAGGCTATAGTCTGACAGATCGAAACGTAGGGTTTTGGTGGAGTCACCCCCTCCCTGCACTGTTGCCACGTTTCCGAGCTGACCTCTCCATCAGCGATGACCTTGACACTGTTTCCCTCTTGTGATCTCCGTTTTTCTAATACCCCCTATACCCCTGCCACCAACACCCCCTATACCCCTACCCCCAACAACACCCCCATCAACAACACCCGCTATACCTCCACCACCAACACCTCCTATAAATATAGACCCCCACCATCAACACCTGTATAATAATTAGCCGTTGATAATTGCTATACTTTTATTGAGAGCATACATTCTACCCTATTGCTCAAACTCCCTAATCTTACAATCCCATCTGTCTTAATCCTTCCCACTGCCTTCGTTCCTAAATCCCTTAATTGATCTATTTTTAACCTAAGTGTCCCCACACCTTTTAAACCATTTACCTCTCTGTCACTATTCTCCACCATATGTATCAACTTGTATTATATTGTGTATAGAACTTTCATACTGTATGCTGTACTACTGTATAATGTATAAGAATACCCACTGTTTAGTGGAAATAAAGTTTTATTATTATTATTATTATTTCTCTCTCTCTCTCTCTCTCTCTCGCTAGATTTTGTTATGTGTCATCCATGGTTTTTTACTTCCATTTTTATGTATGGATTATAATTTTGACTTTATTTCCGCACCACCCTTGAGGTAAAAGTCACGGCGCGTTTTTTATAGAGGTTTCCCCAATAGGCCTAAATCCTGTAGGGGTTGGTGACCTCCCACAGCGTACACACAAACACGTGTCGCGTGAGTGCTGCCACCCCAGAGCTGTTTGATATATTTATTTTAATTATGAAAGGATCGCTCTTCCCACTTTTATCCCTTCAAATTTTCTTGCAATTATACTTGCTAAATTAATTAGCAATGTTAGAAGTGTTGGGGAAGTAAATAATAATTAGAATATTTTTAGAGCAACACTGCCAAATTTTTATGCCACGTTTCTCTATTATCGTATAATATAGTATGCAGAATAGTTTTATTCTTCCTTGATACATGTCAGCACTTTCATTACAGTTATATTAGTATGAGTTATGTTTATGTATCATTCCTACTACACAAACCACAGGCGTTATACATCGTAGGGTTAGGAAACATGGCAATAGTGTAGGGAGGGGGTGACTCCACCCAAACCCTATGTTACGAGGAGGAACACTATAGTCATCCTTACCCTGAATGTTGAGTGTAGCCTAACCACAGCCCACAGGCTCATACTCTCTTGGGGGGGGGGGGATCATACCTGGTAATCACCATCCACAAATTTATCTTTTTACTACTGAAACTGCAAATGAAATGTGTATTATTCATACCATATTCAGATGAAAGAATGTCAAAGAGTGTGAACTAGAAGTAGCCTAATTTCCACTAACCCCCTGAAAACAATACTGTATCTCAAATGTTATTTGCAGCAGGGGAGTACCTCTCATGGTGAAAGCTACAACAATCTCCATTACACCCCTTAAATATGATATCCTTCATATAATTTTCACTCCTTTAGTCATGTATCGACAAACCTCTCATTAGGAAGACATCAGAAACAGCCTCCATTAAGCCTTCCTTTTCCTTTTTTTTCAATAATTATTTTTTTTTATGGTCCCAAGTTCAAGTGCACATAACCCCCGTGAACTGCATACATAAAACCAGTCACTTCAGGAGGACACTCCCGGTGATCTTTTGTTAAAGTTATGCTAAATAATTGTCTGTTGTGAAAGCAAGGTGCATGTGGTGGGTATGTATATCATGGTATTAGGGCACACCATTACAATGAAGGCACAGTGGTTTTTGGGGGAGTTCTCTTCTGCGATGATACTGAAACAAGGATGGGTAACAGGCAACATCATAGTCAGGCTAGGTGCACTCAGGGCCACTTTGGAAAGGGGAAATTCAACTGAACAAATGTCTGACTGGGGATTATGAAGAATACTCTTCGGCAAGATGTTTTGGATGGCTGTGGCGAAAATGTGTTTGTACATGTGATGAAATATGCTGGTGAGTTGGGATGGAAAGTTGTTGCATTCTGTGCAGTGCTGAGAAGTCATTTAATACATTTTAATTCGCAGCAGAGGTGATGTCGTATACGGCATACTGTAATACCACGGAAGAGATGGAACTCGTACAGCTGTGGTCAATACTGTAATCCCCTTACTATCCAGACGCCCACTTTCCAGACACCCCACTTACCGGACATTGTGGGCCTGGACCTTCGGAACTCAAAATTGGCCAAAAAAAAGAAAAAATCCCCCCAAAATCCGAATTTTTTCCCACCCATAATTTAAAACTGCCGCGCAGCGCCGAATAGCTGCTTACACTATGGCCCCTTCACCCCTTCCTTCCTCCCTTCTCCCCCCTCCCCTGTCAGGGTTGCCATTTGGTATTTTTCATTACCAAATGTGGGTCAATTTGATAACGAAAAATTCGTTTGGTAATGAATCAGAATAATGCATTACCAAATGGATTTTTCACATGTATGAGGATTCACAGGATGGAGATGGTGGATCGTTTGCTCTCTCTGATTAATCTGCTAGCCTACATAACGTGAAAATAATCAACATGCTGTTAATTATAAGGAGAGTGATTACATGTATTTCCATTTGTATATATCATTAGTGAAGAATAAATGCTAGCTTTACGAATTTGGTAATGAAAAGTTAAATTTGGTGATGAAAATACTGAGGAGTTTGGTAATGTGGCCGTTGCGATCTGGCAACTCAGCTTCCCCGTCACCACCAACAGTTACTCCCTGACTTCGATCGTGAGTCGATGCTTATCGCAACGGAAGCCACAAGTGCTCGTTTTTTGTGAATAAACAGTGAATAAACTGCAATACCTCGCCACTAGACCACACGGGAATATACGGTGATGTGCAGTGTTAAGAAATTAGAATTCAGAGTGCAAACGATTAACTTTGGATTGCAAACTGGTGGTTGAAACTGGTGTGGTGCAATTAACAATGTAAAGTGTTAAACAAGTATAACTCACAGTGCAAAGAATTAGTGTAAGTGCAGCACAACACAGGATTACTGCACGTGGTTCAAGAGCATTTTCACCACTGCCACAGCCTTAAAGAAGACAGCCACAGATGTGCTGTAAGTACCCTGGCTGAGGTACAGTCACTTCTAATTCCTCATTCTTTGGTTCTTTTTCATTTATTTCATGCTTTATGTCCATTATTGGTGTGAACAAGGTCTTAAATTGGTTTAAATAGGTGCTATGCATGTCCGGTAGGGAGTTAATTAGGTGGCTTTCAAAGTTAGGCTGGGTTAGGGTCCTTAAGTGCCTGTCCAGGAGCCAGGGGTCCACTTTCCAGATGGGACCACTTTCCGGACATGCCTTTGGCTCTATTACATCGGATAGTGGAGGGATTACTGTAGTTACTTTACAATCCTATTGTTTCCTTTTCAACTTGATTATAAAGGCTCCAACATACTTTCATGCATCAGCTTTGGTAACCTAATGGTGACCCTCCATGCTGCCCGATCTCTGTCAGCTTCCCTATTTGATCCCTTACCCAAGGTCACACACACTACAGTGGACACAGCAAACGAAAATTCAATTCTGCAACGCAAATCCACAAATTTGAAAAATTTCCTTCCGCAACTACAAATCCAAAAAATTTTTGAAATTTGCAGTTCCACATGTGCAATCAATTTTTATCCCTTTCAGTACCACAGCATAAGCTTCATTTTATTCTGGATACCACTAGAGGATTATATTAAGTTTGGAATGATATTCTTCATAATCAAGCAGTTAAAAAATTTTCTCTAATTATTCATCCACTACAATTATATCTTTATTCTGACTAACAACAGGTGACTTTATGAAGTATGGGATATATAAAATTATAGTTACAGTAAAACTAAAATATATATGTAAATTATTATTATTTGTATACTAGCCTGCTTTTACTACAAGACAAGGGTAAATCCTGCACTACTGTAGATAAATGAATTAAATTATTACACTTCACAGCTAACATGTGACAAATTAACACACCAGTCCACCTCTACTCCTCAGCTCTAACTTCCTCAGTCCTCACTCCTTAGCCACAATCAGACTCCTCCAACAACTGAGACAACTCCAACATACAGTACTGTATATCTATCCACATTCTACAGTATCTATCTATCTTTCTATATTGATACTGCATGGGGAAAGATGGTTGTCTGGTAAGAAAAATGGTAAAACTGTGTTCAGTTTCATTTCGTATGTTTCTTGTTTAATCTGTTATTTATCTACCTAATGATTTTTGTTGAGAATGAAATACTGGCGCTGGCAATGCTGAGTCTGACAAATTTGAAATTTTGATTTATGGTGGACTAGGAGGCTTTGTAGCACATCTCTGCACTTTCCATCTTGTCATTGGCTTGTATGCTAAATATGTCTTTCTAGTATCAATGCAGTTTACATCAGTAGCATACATTATCATGTCTAAAGAATCTGGAAAATAAACTGATCTTGAATTAGGCTTAATAATTTTATTTATTGGGGGAAAAAACATCTTTGCTGGCTTTTATCTTTAGATTCTTATTTCTTACCCTCCCCCCACAAAGCACATACAGTATATCATTAAGATAATGTAGTGAGGAAACCTCCAATGTAAAGCAGAATACAACTTGCTATGACGATGTTATGATTTATTATTTAATCAGAGTACAAACGTTGCCCACTCTAGGCTTATACCCATTTTTGTTCCTCTCCTGAGAGCTTGGTATGAAGCCAGTATCAAAAAGAGATAAATATGATCTTCAGCCATTCTTTCTCTCTCTCTCTCTCTCCCCCTCTCTATTGCTTTTTGAGGTACAGGCATACCTCAATTTACGAACATAATTGGTTCCAAGAGGCCATTCACAAGTTGATTTTGTTCACAAAATGAAATTCCCTTACAGTACTACACGTACAACACAAAAAACACTGTACTGTTCACTGATCTGTTGGTAGGGTTTATATTGTACTGTGAAATATAAATGCATAAATTAACACAAGAAATACACAAGAAAAACATACGGTATAAGACATAACTCTGTTCCTGCTATTGTCCGATGCCTATTTACAACTGACGAAAGATGACGGAACATTTACCACCTGCGAAGATGTGGATATGGCAAGCATTTCATTTTGTTTCGTTAGATGTAAATATACATCGGACATAAGCGATAACAGAGTTACCTTATTTTATAAACATTACTGCAGCTCACCTGAGGGCAGGCATAGCAGGACTTGCAGAAAGTGAGAGGAAGCAGGTGGAGGAGTGGAGTTAGTTGGAAGATGCAGGTGAGGAGAAAGCAGTGGGCGAGTCAGGATTTTCAGGAGAAGCAGTCTGAACATGCTTTATTATTTCGAGTGTTTGTTCCATAGAGATGGCAGGTCACTTCCTAGATGAGCCAGAAGCACCACTATCAACACACTTGCATTCTCAGCCTTATTAAATGGAGTGAAAGTACTAAAAGCATAATGAGCAGCAATCCTCTCTCCTCCAGGTGAACAAAACAAAAACAATAGATGGCAGGTTAGCCGCCTAGCAACCCGCCTCGCAACTAATGTACTGTCATCCGCCACATTCAAAAGCAGTCACAACAGGCCGCTACAAGCTATATTAGTTTTTCATGGTTACATTTGTACCTGTGAAATGTTCGTTACTTTTTCTGTGTTCGCATCTTTGAAATGTTCGGATCTTGGATGCTCGTAAGTTAAGGTGTGTCCGCAATCGTAAAATTATCATACAAAATGTACGAAAATTAAAAATGGCATTGTACATCACATCGAAGGTGTATTTATCATATATACAATATTTATTGGACATATGGCTACAGTGCTGGAGTGGCGGGTGGCACCAGCGAGCTGGCGACTCACCCAGATGTCCCCTACTGGGCTAGGCAAAACTCTGCACTAGTCTACCAAGTTCTTGTCCGGTATTTGCGAGTAGTACTGCTCCTATGCTCCTCATGGGGCAATGTAGGATTGGATGATGAATGAATGAATGAATGAACTGCATCATTAGTATTCAACAAATTTGAGATATTCCATCCATCATCATTCATTACCAATGTCATCGCCCTCTCCATTACTCATGTTTTTACTTCTCTCATCACCCTATCCACACATATACTGAACAACCATGGGGGGATCACTCAACCTTGTCACACGCCCACACCAACTGTGAACCATTCACTTAGATGTCCATTTACCCTTACACATGCTTCACTATCATCATAAAAACTCTTGACAGCACCTAGCAGCTTACCATCTACATTGTACAGGTGCAAAACCTTCCACAATCCTTCTCTGTCTACTTTGTCCTATGCTTTTGCCAGATCCATGGATGTCATAAACACCTTATGGTCCTTCTCACAAGCCTTCTCCACTATCTGTCTCACTGCAAATATTTGATCCACACATCTTCTGCCACTCCTAAAGCCACCCTGTTCGTCACTCACTAGGACTTCTGATACCTTTCTTACTTTCTCTGTTCTTGCAAATACCTTCCCTACCACACTCAATAAACTTATGCCATGATAATTCCTGCACTCACTTTGCCCACCTTTACTTTTGTACAGGGGTACAATTACAGCCTTTTTCCACTCTGCTGGCACAGTGTCACTCATCCATGCCTTCTTACATATCTCCAACAAGCACTTCATTCTGCTCCGTCCACTGCACTTAATCATCTCTGCATACACCTCATCAACCCCAGCTGCTTTCCCATTTTTCAGCCGCTTCACAGTGTTCTTCACCTGTGCAAGTGACACATTTCCTGGCACTGCATTCCTTCTCTGCACACCCCCAAAACCAATCATGTTTGCTGCTCTGCTGTCTCAATTCCCATTCATCAGGCTTTCAAAGTATTCTTTCCATCTGATCCTTACTTCATCCCAATGGGTTAATAATTTACCATCTACATCCTTCACACCTTCACATTTCTTTCCACTTTCACATCTACATTTCTGCACCTCTTTCCAGAATAACTTCCTATATTCAGAGTAATGTGCATTCACTTTTCTTCCTAGATCATCATTTACTGCCTTCTTTTTCCTCTTCACTAGTCTCTATATGTGCTTCTTGCTCTCAATATATTCAGTTCTTATTTCAATTGAACCCCTGTCCTGTAACCACTCTAGCCACTTCTTCCTCTTTTCCTCCACAGCCCTCTTAACCTCTTCATCCCACCATGCCGTACTTTTCTTCTTTGTTGTTACTCTTGCCACACCACACACTGCTTTAGCATTTCCAACTAAGCAATCCCTATACGTATTCCAGAGGCTGTCAAGATCCATTTCATTTCAATTCACTGATTCTAATTCTTCCCCTACTTTGGTCCTATATTCATCTGCCATTTCTTTGATCCTCAGCTTCTCGACTTTCAGTCTTTCTCCCTGACTGCTCCTCTCTCTCCTGGTCCACCCCACTCCTCTCAGATTGATCTTGCATACCACTATTATATAATCTGGCAGACCTCCACATCGTCCTCTCATGGCCCTCATATCAGCAACCACTCCCAGCATCGATCTCTCTTCGAGCATGTAATCAATCAGGCTCCTTTCAGCATGATCCCCATTCCCTCTATACCATGTATAGATATGTGCATCTTTGTGTTTGAAATATGAGTTACAAATGCACAACCTCCTTTCCTGACACATATCCTTCAGTTGCATCCCATTACCTTTTTCTCCTGGTATTCCATTAAAACCTATTATGTTATCCTCAAGACCAGTGTCTACTCTTCCATCTATATCGCCCATTATGATCACTTAATAGCTCCTGGGCATTTCTTCCGCTGCTTCATCCAGCTCATATTTCTCCCACTGTTTCATCCAGCTCAACCCAAAACCTGTCTTTCTCTTTCCCACTTGTCCTCACACGGTGCATACGTTACAATTTCCGCCACTTTCACCTTCTCAAACTTGAACATGACATACATACACTTCGAGCTGACACATTTGTAATGTATCACTCCACTCTGCCACACCTCATTCATCAACAAAGCAACTCCTTCCTTGCACTTTCCCCGTCCATTCATGACCAATCTTACACATTTCACACCCTCCCACTCCTCCACTTCACACCCTTTCATCTTTGTTTCACACAATGCCATCACAACATATCTCACACTCTTGAACACATTCACTACTTCCAAACTCTTGCTCTCCTCATTCACACCTCTCACATTCTACATGGCCGTGCGAATCTGCCCATTTGGTTGGAGCCCTGGGCAGGTATTGGTCCTTCTGAGGCTCTCCAAAACAACTAGTCACCCTATTTAAAATTTATAACGTAAAACAATATCTGATCTTTCATCTGGAATAACTGTACCAAAAACTCTTTCAAGGAACTTTACTCACACTACAGTGTTCACTCAATACATGATCACAATATGCATCACCTTAACCCATTTGAAGTGAACAAATGGTGGACAAATCTCCCTTACAAAGAAATAAAGCCTCTGGAGGGTTAAGATATGGTCATGCTCCACCTATCCACACAGTACCTGCTTTTTTTAAATGAATAACCCAACACCAAATTGAAATCAATGGTGTCACGACTTACACATGGGTTATGTTCCCAAGGCCTTACATAAAGTCAAGAGTCACATATAGCCAAAATACTCCAATTAACACCTCCTAAATCAACCCTAAACTTTAAAAAATACATTAATAAAACAGTAGAACACATTTAATTCATAAAACCCCTCCACCCTTTTAAATGAAGGAGCTGAAGTTCATTTGGCTCCTTACAAGTCCATTAACCACTGAAATTCATCCTTCCATCATCTTTGTACAGTACCGGGTACTGTATTACCTCATTTCTCACCAATATATTAAATATCACCAATCAATATTATTTTCAAATGTTGGGTAACAATAAACCCAAGCTCAAAAGCAATATAGTATTTAAATGTACCTTCAAAAAGTACCAAAAAGACTAGAATCGAGGAGTGTATGCTGCTAGTGTCTGTGTAGCAGTCCACTTGCCCCAACGTTTCAACACACACTGGCATCAGTGACACTGTGCAGTTTTGCCAAACAGACAACTAAAAATGCGCTAAACTGAACTTTAAGAAAAGGCTAAGCTATAGATAGGCTGTTCAAATTTTTTAGTTAAACTGGCCTGCAAAGAACACAAGATACTGAGTAAAATCCAAGTTTTATTTGCACTAAATTTGTATGAAAGGCACTAGATCTTGTGCCAAACTGGCAACACTGACAACGCGTGCGTGTGGCTGGTCTTGCACCTGCCAACCTCCACACCAAACGGCTCTCATCCTGTACAAAAACCATTCAGCACATGCTGTCAAAACAGTTATACATTTAGTTCCATTAAACATTTTTATGAATCAAATACTGTATATCTCATTTTGGTCTGAGACTTGAGTGAGATGTTGAACGTTAGGACGGTCATGTGAAGGCCGAGAAAGATGGAGGTGTGTTTGGTGGCCGGTCTGTCGCTGAAAAGCGAGCCTAATGGCATGATATTTGAATTTTTTACCTGCAACCACACTCTGAAATTAAGTATTAAATATTTGTACGGTATTTTAAATTGTGTATAGTCAAAATCACTTAAATTGCAACATTACTATATTCTCTCTCTCTCTCATGTGCACACCCAAGCACATGCACACAGACACATAAATAAAACTAACCAGAGCGTCGCTGTGCTGGGTCATGTGAGAGGGTGTGGTTGAGCACCTCCACCAGGCGTCCTAGGTTCTCCTCAGTCACCTCCATCTCACACAATCTATGAAAACAACACTAGCATTAGATATGAAAATAAACTGTACTGATGGGGTTAAATGCATTAAATCAAACCTAGGGGCTGTCGCATTAATTCAGTACTGTACCATACTTTCACTGCTTCTTAGCCTTCTTTACTAGCCTTGTCTTATTCTCTCACAAGAGCTGCCTAGAATGGATCAACTGGCCTACTACAATTATCCTCTTACATTCTTACGATCCTAATCAAGATTCTGACTACAGCAATGGCAGTAACAAAGATTCTGTCATGAGACAATGTGAAAATTATTGCTACATCTTGCCTACTAAATCTAAAAACGCATGAATAAAATACTGACTGTAATCAGTTTACAAGAAAAAAAAAATAAAAATCCTAAAGCTAACAGTGTGCTATGTAATAGTACAGGTATCATGCTATGTAATAGTACAGGTACAGGTATCATGCTCTCAACTCTCCAACTCAAATTCATCCCGCTCCTTCTGGCACCTTGCCAAAAAGCTTTCTAACAACTTTACCTCATCATCCTTCCCTCCTCTTTTCTACTCTGATGGTTCTGTAGCTATTTCTTCTACTGATAAAGCAGATCTCTTCGCACAGTCTTTCTCCTCCAATTCCACCTTAGACGATTCCGGTGCTGTTCCTCCATCACTTCCCCCTTCTGACTTCCTCATGGCTGACATTAAAATTTCTTCAGCTGATGTATTTTCTGCCATCACTGGCCTCAGTACTAACAAGGCATATGGGCCTGATGGGGTCCCTCCTGTTGTTATCAAGAACTGTGCTTCTGTGCTTACACCCTGCCTAGGCAAACTCTTTCGCCTTTGTCTGTCAACTTGTACCTTTCCTTCTTGCTGGAAGTTTGCTCTCATTCAGCCAGTCCCAAAGAAGAGTGACCACTCCCAACCCTCCAACTATCGTCCAATTGCTTTAACGTCCTGTATTTCAAAAGTTTTCGAGTCAATTCTCAATAGAAAAATTTTAAGGCATCTTTCCTACCACAACCTTCTTTCTGATCATCAGTACGGGTTCCGTCAGGGACGCTCCACTGGCGATCTTCTCACCTACCTTTCAGACTCCTGGTCATCCTCCTTTCGGGACTTTGGCGAAAGCTTTGCCATTGCACTTGACATCTCAAAGGCTTTCGATCTATCTATCTATCTATTGCCAGACACCACAATCCCGCAGGGTGGCCATTTGACACTGAGTTAGTTGTTTTACAGGGAGGGGCACCAACCCTCCACCAACCCACTTGTTGACACGAAGGGAGCATGTATGGTTTGGTTATATGGTTACCACCCAGCGTTGTAAATGGTTTCTTGGCTTACAGGAAACCATTTGGCTTGTCACTCAATGTAAAGCCACCTGTAAAGGAAAGAAAAGGAATAAGAAGTGACAGGAAAGATGGGAGAAATAGGAAGAGAGGAGGGCAGGCACAGAAAAAAGAATGATAAAAGTTAACGATCGAGTCTGGCATAAATCTTTAATTTCCAAACTGCCCTCCTACGGTTTCTATCTTTCTATCTGTGACTTCATTGCTAGCTTCCTTTCCGGTCGTTCTATAGCCGCTGTTGTAGACAGCCATCGTTCTTCTCCTAGATCTGTCAACAGTGGTGTTTCTCAGGACTCTGTCCTATCATCAACTCTCTTCCTTTTATTCATCAATGATCTTCTAAGCTGTACATCTAACCCTATCCACTCATACGCTGATGACTCCACCCTTCACCCTTCCATTCCGTTCCCGCAACGCCCAACTCAGCAGTTACTTCAGCAAGCAAGGGATGAGGCTATGGCACACCTAATGTCTGACTTGGCTCGTATCTCTGACTGGGGTAAAAATAATATGGTTGTTTTTAATGCATCTAAGACTCAGTTCTTGTACCTATCAACCCGACAAAATCTTCCACAGGTATATCCACTAATGTTTAATAATATTCAGCTTAATCCTGCATCATCCTTGAACATGCTTGGGGTTTCATTTATTCGGGACTTATCTTGGAAAGATCATATTGCACCTCTTGTAAAATCTGCTTCCAAGAGATTGGGCGTGCTAAGCCGACTCCACTCTTTCTTTGCCCCTGCACAATTGTTGACTCTATACAGGTGTGGAGTACAACTCTCATGTGTGGGGAGGCTCCCCACATACAGCTCTTCTCAATAGGGTGGAGTCAAAGGCTTTTCGTCTCATTAACTCTCCTCCTCTTACTGACTCCCTTCAACCTCTGTCTCTTCACCGCACTGTTGCATCTTTATCTCTTTTCTATCGCTACTTTAATGGTCACTGCTCCTCTGAACTGTCTGCATGCATTCCTCCACCTCTACGACGGGCGCGTAGCACCCGTCTGGCAGCAAACTCTCATCCCTTTTCTGTCCAACTCTCTAATGCAAGAGTTAACCGTTACTCCCAGTCTTTCATTTATGCAACAGGTCAACTCTGGAACTGTCTCCCTCTGTCTGTATTTCCTGCTGCCTATGATCTCCAGTCTTTCAAACGCAGTGTGTCCAGGCATCTCAAAATGATCGGATCTTGAATTTGGCTCTCTATTGTATTTTGTTTTTCTCTTGGAGGGAACTGTTACTGCGGGCTCATGGCCTTTGGTTCCTTCTTCCTCACATAAAAAAAAAAAAAAAATACTGGTTAAAGGCACTGTAGTACCTCTTCCCTTAGCAATACATTTTAAATAAAGTAATCCCTCATTTATCTGGACATAACAGAGCCACAGGCATGTCCGGGTAGTGGCAACATCCAGATAATGAACACTATTCCCTTACTATACTCAGACTCTACCTATACCCACCTCCAGCCTACATCTAACCTATTTATACCATACCTATGCTTAATTTGGCAGTGTGTCCCGGTCATTCAGGCATATTTAGACATCAAAACACACATAGGAATATCCAAAGCAATGCTAAACACCAAGAAAACCATGAAAAATAAAAAATAAAAAATAAAAAAACACCTGACCGGTACAGTACCGCTCCTGATTCTGGCACAGTTTTCAGGTCAATCTGCCATATTTAGACATCAAAACACACACAGGAATATCCAAAGTCATGCTAACACCAGGACTATCCAAAGTAA
Source organism: Coenobita brevimanus (assembly GCF_032717465.1). Lineage (NCBI taxonomy): Eukaryota > Metazoa > Arthropoda > Malacostraca > Decapoda > Coenobitidae > Coenobita > Coenobita brevimanus. Next base: position 12,193,077 of record NC_137010.1, read on the forward strand.
TGGTAACACCACAAAAACCATGAAAAAAAAAAAAAATGAAAACCAAAGAACACCCAACCGATACATGACTGTGTGTACTACAGTATCTCTCCTAATTTTGGAACTGTTTTATCAGGCCAATCTGCCATATTAGGGCATCAAAACACATATAGGAATATCCAAAGTAATGGTAAACACACACACACACAAAAAAAAAACACTGAAAACCAAAACACACCCGACCTACACACTACCATATATACAGTACCCCTCCTACTTTTGGAACTGTTTTCAGGTCAATCTGCCATATTTAGACATCAAAACACATTCAGGATTATCCAAGATAATGCTAAACACCAAAAAAACATGAAAAAAAATGAAAACCAAAAAAACACCCGACATACACTACTGTATTGTATATACAGTACCCCTCCTAATTTTGGCAGTTTTTTGGTCATTCTGCCATGCTGAGACATCAAAACACACACAGGATTATCCATACAAATGCTAAACATCATGAAAACAATATGCCTAAACAACAAAAATCCACACACACACAAAAAATGATGACTGTTTGAAAATCTGTTGTCTATGACGAGTGACTGCTCCCAGGGCTCAAACAAAAATTCCACGGCCAAATATGTCACCGGAAATTGGTTATATTGGTATAAATGGTACACCATCATCTTCGCTGGTGTTTATACTATAAGATAAACTAATAAAAACACATAAAACTGACAAGTATGAATACAGAAAGCAAGAATAAAGTGTTCAAGAGTAAAACTTACCTTCATATAACTTCCCACCATCCTACAGTACTTAAAAATTCTACCAGCACCTTCCAAGAGTTAAGCGTATGTCTAGATGCAGAGTTTCATGAGCTTTCTTGTGGGCTACCGAGGAATTTTGATACAACCAACAGTAGTGAATAAATCGCAAAAAACTTTGAAAATTCACGAGTCAGTGGTATCACCACAGAGGAGGAGGGTAGGGACTGAGGGAGTGCAAGCCGGAAGGGTATGTAAAAAACAACTGAACTCGCATCAAAACCACCAGAAAAATATACTGCACCACCCGTTAACATAACCGAACAGACCAAACCAAACGAAACAGACCTAACGTAACCTCACCGAACACTATAAAACTAACCAAACCTAACTCAACATACCTAACCTATCCCAGGGGAGTACGTAACATAACCTCACCAAACACACTAAACCTAACCAAACCTACCCCAACATCCCTAACCTATCCTAGGGGAATACATTACCATAACCTCAGCAAACACACTAAACCTAACCCAACATACCTAACCTATCCTAGGGGAATACGTTAACGTAACCTCACCAAACACACTAAACCTAACTCAACATACCTAACCTATCCTAGGGGAATATGTTAACGTAACCTCACCAAACACACTAAACCTAACCCAACCTATCCTAGGGGAATGCTTACCCTAGAGATACAATTGTCCAGGACGAGGAACGTCTGGGAATAACGTCGTGGTTCTAGAACCTTTGAATCTAGTGGTTTATGGACAATATAATTTGCCAAGCCAAAAGGTGTGTGTTGTCCAAAGAAGTTCCTTGTAGTCTGAAACACAAAAACTACACTGTACCCATTTCTAGGTTTTTGTGTACTTTTTGTACTGACCACAGTACTACTGATGTTTGTCTTTTCTAAATTTATATGGTTCCTGACAGTCTGGGCAATAAACTCCTGAAGGTAATACACCGTGTCTTCTAAGAAACTCAATAGCCTCCTCAGATTCCGAGTGGAAATGCTTAATCACTCGTAAATAATCAATATCACACCCTGGACAGACAGCATGTCTTTCTTCTTCAGAGGCCATAGCGAGAAGGATTTAAATTTTCCATCTGGAATGAATCAAAGACCGCACTTCAAATACATTGGTAGAATACAATCACGTGACCTAAAGTTGGCCTATGAGTGAGTGATACAGACTTACAAGACGTATGCGCAGTCGAAGGGAAGAGAAACACACGTACAAACACGTGCATTTTTTAACCCTGAGTGGCCGAGTGAAGATCCAAGGTAGGTTTTTATGGAATTTTAAATTAAATTCATTATCTCTGAAAATATCAATTTCCAGATGGGGTTATGAGGGTTCAATATGATCCTTAGGGACTATACTATACGTTAATGGTGCTAAAATTCCTAAACTGCATATTGTCCACTTGTAAAGTAATACTGAAATTTGTCTGCCCAGTTAGGCTAAACTAGGTTAGGTTAGGTTACTAAGTATGTATTTAGGTCAAGTTCATTTGTGATGTTTTTTAATTGTATTTCTGGTAACTTGTAACTTTGGTTTTCAGCGAATTATTTTTTGAAAACCCACTTCTACAGTACAGCATTTCCTCTTGAAAGTCTCTAAAAATAAACAATGCAAAGTACAGCCAAAAACAGAAAAAAAAAAAACTTCGAAAATAGTGGTACAGTAGATCCAAATATTTACCTCTGCATTAGCCAACCTACCGTAGGGTCAATTCCTTTTTCTAAGCTCAGTTACGAAATTGCTCAAGGCTAAATTACATCGACACGGTCCTAAATTATACAAAACAAACCTTGTAATATGAATGAAATGTGTTAATTTTCAGCCAAATACTGACAACAGAAAAAATTAAAAAGTGAATAAACACTTTATGCCACAAGGTGACAGGCAGGAAATGTTTCATTCGTCATTTATTACTGCTACCCTCTTCCTTATCTAACATACACAGTCCATTAACTGGCATGACCTTAGCAACAACATGCGAATCAGCAGGTGCAGAATCACCTCCCAAGGCTAAAAATCCTCATTTACCTGTGAGATACTCGACCCTCCAAAAACTTTGTTTACCCAGCACGAGTCGACTGAGGTCCGGTTTAAACCTCACTCAGAGTAGAACCACACTTCACGCTGATTGGTTCATACACCACCCCTACCCTATAACCATCTTTTTATTTTCCTTTTAAACACTACATGTTAATTTTGGTTGAACTAAATATTACTTTAACCACGACCTAGTACCGTACCAATTTCTCTTAAAGAACAAAGAAATAATGACCATGTAAGAGCCATTTCTCTCCTCCAATCACAAAAAAGTTTTATTCTGCCACTAGAAACTCCGCTTGTATTATGAAAAGTCAAACTTTAAATTGCAACTTTTTTTTTTTTTTAATTTTAACTAAAACAACGCTGTGGGTAGCAGAAGTAATGTTTTAATCATTAATGTTGTTATGCTGGGTGTTCTTAGGCCGACTTCTCGTCCTAAGAACACCAGCGACTGACCGGGGTCCTCTTTCCGGACCGGAAGTAAAGCACCCACAAAGGAACAGGACATAAAAACCAGGCAGTATATCTTAACACATCTATTGGCTTAATTTCTACACCGTTACAATATAACACAGAGAGGTATTGGATATACAGTAGACAGGGACACAGAGTAAGCCTTTAACACCAAGATCTACAGTTACACTTGAGACAGTATTCTGCATGTACACTTATGTTGTTAGTTATAATATCGCGATACGCTTATTTCGTCTTTAGGCAGAATTAGTATTATATAAATTTAGTCCGATGCACTGGGATGAACAGGGCAAGAGTCAGTGGGGTGAATACTACTATAACTAGACAGGGTGCGGATCGCGACCCTTGATGGAGTCAATCGCGACGGCACTTATTCACAGACTTTTGATTCTTCCGCGCACCCTAGTCTTGGTTCACATTTACTTCAGGCTATTTTCTATTCTGCCGGATATCGGGCTTTAATAGGTTAGTGGTAACTTTCACTAGTATTATTCTGGCCCTCGCTTTGTCACTATTCACTGTTATTTTCCCGTCTTGACTGTTCGTGAGACAAGGGTCGTTAACGTCACTATTTACCCGTGTGTCTTGGGTATCATTCACTCTGGTGTCCGGGCGTGAGGGGGAGGCCCTAGGGGGAGCCTTTCTGCAGAGGGCAATATACTGCCCGCAGGGGAGTCACTGCCCGGGTCCTGGTCGTCGGTGGAGTACAGGGAGGCCCGTCTGTCTGGAGGCCTCGACCTGGGAGGAGGCCCTCGTACTGGAGCCTTGTCGGTGGTGTGCAGGGAGGCCCTCCGGTCTGGGGGCCTCGACCTGAGGGCTGGCCCTCGGAACTGGGGCCAAACAGCTGTAGGAGGCGGGCCTGTCACCTCTGGCTCCGTGGGGAGAGAGAGCCTGGGTTGCCTTCACCTGGAGGCTGCTGGTCGGGCCTGGGGGTCCTAGGACTGCGGTCGCCTGTAGGGGGAGGCGCCGACAGGGGTGAGCTGCGCCACCATCTCCGTCGGGTGTCCGGCAGGAGCAGGGATCTCCCAGGGGTAGGCGGTAGGACCTGGATCGGGCCTTGCCACCACTCTGGCAACACCTCCAGGGCAACACTCCTGGATGGTGACAAAGGGCGTCCCACGCAGCCGAGAGGGAAAGGGTCGGCCGCGCAAGGAACTTCCAGCATCGGGAGGGCCTTCAGAGCCGCGAATGAAGGGCGTACTGTGGCCGCGCTTTCCCCGTCATGTACAGTGGCCGTGAGCGCGGTTTCGTGACTCCTAGGGCACGCAGCTGAAGGGCATACAGTGGCCGCTCCTTCCCCCGCACATACAGTGGCCGTGCTGGCGGTGCTGCTCCCGAAGGAGGAAAAGGCAGGAGAAGGGTACACGGAGTCCGCACCCTCTCCAGTACGTCCTGAGGCCGTAGCCTTGGGTCTATCTACACTGGTACATACAGCGGCTGTAGCCGTGGTCCTATCCGCCCTTTGGGAGGCAACTGAAGGGCGTGCAGTGGCCGCTCCTTCCCCATCACATACAATGGCCGTGAACGCGGTGTTGCTCCCATAGGAGGGAAAAGCAGGAGAGGGGTGCACAGAGGCCGCGCCCTCTCCAATACGTACTGAGGTCGTAGCCGAGGGTCTATCTACCCTGGTACGTACTTTGGCCGTAGCCAGGAGCTCGTCTACCCTTAGGGAAGCAACTGAAGGGCGTACAGTGGCCGCTCCTTCCCCGTCATGTACAATGGCCGTGAACACGGTGTCGCTCCCGTAGGAGAGAAAAGCAGGAGAGGGGTGCACAGAGGCCGCGCCCTCTCCAGTACGTACTGAGGCCGTAGCCGAGGGTCTATCTACCCTGGTACGTACTTTGGCCGTAGCCGTAAGCCTGCCTGCCCTTTGGGAAGCAACTGAAGGGCGTACAATGGCCGCTCCTTCCCCGTCACGTACAATGGCCGTGAGCGCGGTGTTGCTCCCGTAAGAGAGAAAGGCGGGAGAGGGGTGCACAGAGGCCACGCCCTCTCCGGTACGTACTGAGGACGTAGCCGTGGGTCTGTCTACCCTGGTACGTACTTTGGCTGTAGCCTTGGGCCTGCCTGCCCTTCAGGAGGTAACTGAAGGGCGTACAGTGGCTGCTCCTTCCCCGTCACGTACATTGGCCGTGAGCCCTGTGTCACCTGGGACAGAATCTAGTTCAGTCCCACCTCGATTCTGGTGACGGCTGCCCTGCTCGCAGGGTCGTTCCTGCTTACCTGGTGTTGGGATAGTTGCGGGGAAGAGGGACTCAGGACAGTAGTGTCCCGGTGACCCTCTTGTTCCGGGTCACTAGCCCCACCGTGGTGTCCTCCTGGGGTGGCGGTATGGTAGTGGCTTGGTGGTGGGGTGGGGGGTGGCGGGGTGGGTAGTCTGGCGGCGGCTGGTATTTTACCACCCTCCGTGGTTAAAAAGTCACGGCCCCGTGACTGGAGGTGGTATGTTGTGGTGGTGGATGTCTGGTGGGCCGGGTTGAGGTGTCGTAGGAGGTTGGTCCAGTGGAGTGTGGTGGGGTTTGGCTCTCGGTGGTGGTTGAGAGTGAGCCGGAGAGAGGATGGGTGGTTGGTCCGGCATAGGAGACGGAGAAGCTGGTATGTTGCCCTGATCCTGATATGGGGGCGGTTGTGAGGTTGCCATAGTACCCTCTCAATCTTCATCTCTGGTGGTGAATTGGGTAGTTTCCATGTTGCTTGATGGAGGGGGAGGGTGATGGGGGTGGTGGTTGGGGTGTGGGTGGCATGTGTTGGGGAATGGGGAGCAGGATGGGCAGGAGATGAAGGTGTGGGGGTGTATCTAGATGGTGGGCGGGAGAGGCGTCCTGATCTGGTGGTCGTGGTGGTGAGGGTGGGCGTAGGTGGTGCTGGTGGTTGTGCACGTGGTGGCGTGGGCTTCCCGTCATGGTTGTGGGCGGTTGTTGGTGGTGGTGTGGGGTGTCTTGTGTAGTGGGCATGGTCAGTGGGTAATGGGTGGCCAAGAGTGGATGAATGGGTGGAGTGGGTGGCAGGTGGGGTTGGTGCGCGTGGGGAGTTGGTGGGTGATATATTGCGTGGGGCGGTGCGTGGTGGGGTGTAGGTGGGGTGTGGTGGGAGTTGTGGTGGTACGGTGGTGGTGGTTGTTTCCGCGGAGGTGAAGGCGGGAGTTGGTGCTGGGTGGTGTGGTAGGGAAGGCGAATGAGTTGGCCGTGTTGGCGGGGAAGATGAGTGGTGGGGAAGTGTTGGTGGTGGGTGGTGTGGGGTGGTAGGTGGAAGGAGGTAGATAGGAGGAGGTGGTTTTGGGAAGTAGGTTAGGGGAAGATGAGGTAAGGGTTCTAGGAGGCCTATGAAGGGGGAGGCAGGCTTTGTGTTGGGGAGGAATAGGAAGGGGGGAGGCGGTAGTAGTGGAGAAAGTGGTATGTGAGGTGGGAAGTGTTATGCTGGTGTTTTTAAGGCGACTTCTCGTCCTAAAAACACTAGCGACTGAAGCGGGGTCCTCTTTCCGAACCGGAAGTAAAGCACCCACAAAGGAACAGGACATAAAAACCATGCAGTACACCTTAACACATCTATTGCCTTAATGCTAACCGTTACAATACGACAAGGGGTGATATTTAAGATACAGGGGGACAGGGACACAGAGTTAACCTTCAGCACCACAAGATACAGTCACACTTAGTACACAATACAATGCACATACAGGGATGTGTTGAATTATATATGTTATTGTCCATATGTCACTTTTAGGCAGAATATACACTGAACTGATCACAAAGGGGATAAACAAGATTGGAAGTCTGTAGGGGAAATACTACTATAAATAAGACAGGGTGCGGATCGCGACACTTGACACAGTCACTTAGTCGCGGCAACACTTACACACAGGCTTTTAATCTGCCCGCGCACCCTAGTTTCTATTCGTTCACAGAAAGTTCTTTTATTGGGGGAACTCGTATAATTACTCTAAGGTTCATTCTCTGTCCTGCCGGGCACTGAGTTCTTTTGAACTAATGGTAACTGTTGCTGGTTTTGCACTGGTCTTCACTTAGTCACTGTTCATTGTTATTTTCTCTGATTTGTTCTCGGCACAAGGGGCGTCACTATTTACCTATATCTCCTGGGTAATGTTCACTCCGTGACAGGGGCGTGAGGGTAGAGCCCTAGGGGGACCCGGCCTGCAGAGGGCAAGGGATTACCCGCAGGGGAGTCACTGCCCGGGTCACAGTCGTCGGTGGGGTGCAGGGAGGCCCTTCCGTCTGGGGGCCTCGACCTGAGAGGTGGCCCTCGAGTTGGAGCCTCGTCGGTGGGGTGCAGGGAGGCCCTCCTGTCTGGGGGCCTCGACCTGATAGGTGGCCCTCGGGACTGGGGCCGAACAACTGGAGCAGTCGGGCCTGTCGGCTCTGGCTCCGTGGATTGAGGGAGCCTGGATCGCCTTCGTCGGGAACCGGTGGGTCTGGCCTGGGGGTCCTGGGACTGCGGACACCAAGGGGGAGAGAAGCCGACAGGGCTGGGCTGTGGCAGCTTCTCCGTCGGGGCTCGGGCAGGAACAAGGATCTCCCAGGCGTGGGAGGTAAGTCCGATATCGGGCCTTGCCACCATTCTAGCAACACCTCCGCGGCTATATTCCCGGGTGGTGACGAAGGGCTCCCACAGGGGGAAGAGGCTGGAGAAGGACTCACGTAGCCTGTGTCCTCTCCGGTACGTCCTGAGGCCAGAGCCTTGGGTCGCCTTACCCCGGTACGTACGTTGGCTGTGGCCGTGAGCTTACCCGTCATACGAGGAGCAACTGAAGGGCGTACAGGGCCGCTCCTTCCCCGCCACGTATAGGGACCGTTGGTGCAGTGTTGCTCCCGTATGGGAAAAGCCGGAGTAAGGGGCACAGAGGCCACACTCTCTCCAGTACGTACTGAGGCTATCTTCAGGGGCTTCTCTACCCTGGTACGTGCCACGGCCGGAGCCGGATGCCTACCTGTCTTACAAGGAGCAACTGAAGGGCGTACAGGGCCGCTCCTTCCCCGCCACGTATAGGGACCGTCGGCGCGGTGTTGCTTCCGTAGTAGGGAAAAGCTACACGTACGATAGCAGGGGCTCTTTACCCTGGTACGTACTCTGGCCGTAGCCGGGAGCTGATCTTTCCGACCAGAAGCAACTGAAGGGCGTACGGGGCCGCTCCTTCCCCGCCACGTATAGGGACCGTCGGCACGGTGTTGCTCCTGTAGGAGAGAACAACAGGAGAGGGATGCATTGGGGGAACTCTCTCTCTGGGGTGTACTAAGGCCGGAGCCTTGGGTCGCCTTACCCTGGTACACTTTATTAGGCCATAGCCTTGGGCCTCCTGCCCTTGGGCCTCCTGCCCTAGAGGGTGTAACAATAGCCGTCAATACGGTGTTACTTGGGACTGAATCTAGTCAGTCCCACCCCTATTCTGACGATGGTTGTCGAACCCGCAAGGTAGTTGCCTTTCCCTGATCACCTGTTGTTGGGGCAGTTGCGGGGAACAGGGGCTCAGGACAGTAGTGTCCTGGTGACCCTCTTGATCGGGGTCACTAACCCCACCATTGTATCCTCCTGGGGTGGTGGTGCGGTGGCGGCCCGGTGGTGGGGTAGGGGGTGGTGAGGTGGGAGGTCCGGCGGCGGGCATTTTAGGAAGGTTAGGAATAGGGGTAGGAATAGGGGAAGGCAAAATAGAAGAGATAGTGAGAGGGGAGGAAAAGGAAAGATGACGTTTCCCCTGTCGTAGATTGGGGGAGATGTGAGGTGGCCCCCGTCATTACGGTGGGATGCGGGGGCAGTGGGGGGGTGCCTTCTGTGCCTTCCTCGTCTTAATTTCCTTCTTTGAGGCTTGGGGCAATCGGCGTATGGTGGGGAGGCTTGTAGGCGCTCTTGTGTTGTTTTCTTGCGCCGGGCAGCTTTTAGCTGCTCACGAATGTCGTGAATTGAGCACTCAGGGCAGCAAGGAGAAAATTCCCACGGATTTATGGCGATGAGATCCGTGGGGAATTGCTTGATTTCGCCGATGCGTTGGGGCGAGGAGTGGACGGCTAGAAGGCGCCTTATTAAATTGATTTCTTTATTCAGGTCTCCTGTCGGTTCATGTATTATGAAGTGTTCTTTAATGAAACCGGGGAGGATCCTGAGGAGTTTGTGGAATATGAGTTGTTCCCGGGTTTTTGCGTCTGTGCCCGGGTACGCAGCGGTGACGAGCCGCCTAGCCTGGATGAAGGTGTCATGGAGGCTTCCGTCATATGTGAGGGCGTCTAGTTGTGATAAGGCTACAACTGTGCCCAGAGATGGTGTCACTGCCTGTTTCACAATTTGTTTGAATTGATCCTATTTTAGTCTTGGGACGATTTTCGGAGTTACAGTAGCAATTATTTTGCCCAGGTTGGGTAGTGTGACGGCTATCTTTTCTCTGTCGGTGTCGAATCTGGTGTCTAGGAGGAGTTTGACCATATCCAAGTATACGTCAATGTCATATTGCTCCGGGTTGAATTTTGGCAATTGGATGTGAGGTTTGGCTGCCATTGTGCAAGTTTCCTTTATCGTTCCTCCGTGCTTTATTTGGATCCAGATCCCACCGCTGCCACCAGTGTTATGCTGGGTGTTTTTAGTCCGACTTCTCGTCCTAAGAACACCAGCGACTGAGCAGGGTCCTCTTTCCGGACCGGAAGTAAAGCACCCACAAAGGAACAGGACATAAAAACCAGGCAGTATACCTTAACACATCTGTTGGCTTAATTCCTACACTGTTACAATATAAAACAGAGAGGTATTGGATATACAGTAGACAGGGACACAGAGTTAGCCTTTAACACCAAGGTTGACAGTTACACTTGAGACACAGTATTCCTCATTTACACTTAGGTAATTAATTACAATATCGTGATACCCGTATTTCGTGTATAGGCAGAATTGGTATTATATAATTTGAGTCCGATGCACTAGGGGTGGACAGGGCCAAGAGTTAGTAGGGTGAATATTACTATAACTGGATAGGGTGCGGGTCGCGACGCTTGATGGAGTCACTTAGTCGCGACGACACTTATTCATAGACTTTTAATTCTCCCACGCACCCTAGTCTTGGTCCACGATTTCTATAAGTTCTTTTGTCTGGGATTTGGGCTATTTCCTATTCTGCCGGGTATCGGGCCTTAGTAGGTTATTGGTAACTTTGTCACTGTATTGTTCTGGCCCTCACTATTCACTGTTATATTCCCGTCTCGACTGTTCATGACACAAGAGGCGTTAATGTCACTATTTTACCCATTTTTCCTGGATATAATTCACTACGGCGTCCGGGCGTGAAGGGGAGGCCCTACAGGGAGCCTTCCTGCAGGGGGCAATACACTGCCCGGGTCCTGGTCGTCGGTGGAGTGCAGGGAGGCCCTCCTGTCTGGGGGGCCTCGACCTGCGAGAAGGCCTTCGTACTGTAGCCTTGTCGGTGGGGTGCAGGGAGGCCCTCCGGTCTGGGGGCCTCGACCTGAGAGGTGGCCTTCGGGACTGGGGCCAAACAGCTGTAGGAGGCAGGCCTGTCGCCTCTGGCTCTGTGGAGAGAGAGAGCCTGGGTTGCCCGGACTTGGGGGCTGCTGGTCGGGCCTGGGGGTCCTGGGACTGCGGTTGCCTGTAGGGGGGGCGCCGATAGGGGTGAGCTGCGGCACCGTCTCCGTCGGGTGTCCGGCAGGGGCAGGGATTTCTCAGGGGTAGGTGGTATGACCTGTATCGGGCCACGCCACCACTCTGGCAGCATCTCTGGGGCAACACTCCCAGAAGGGGACAAAGGGCATCCCACGCAGCCGAGAGGAAAGGGGTCGGCCGCGCAAGGGACTTCCTGCGTCGGGAAGGCCTTTGGAATCACGAGTGAAGGGTGTACAGTGGCCACTCCTTCCCCGTCACATACAATGGCCGTGAGTGCGGTTTCGTTACTCTTAGGGCTCGCAGCTGAAGGGCATACAGTGGCCGCTCCTTCCCCCGCACGTACAATGGCTGTGCTGGCGGTGCTGCTCCCGAAAGAGGAAAAGGCAAGAGAAGGGTACACGGAGTCCACGCCCTCTCCAGTACGTCCTGAGGCCATAGCCTTGGGTCTATCTACCCTGGTATATACGGCGGCCATAGCCATGGGCCTATCCGCCCTTTGGGAGGCAACTGAAGGGCGTACAGTGGCCGCTCCTTCCCCATCACGTACAATGGCCGTGAACGTGGTGTTGCTCCCGTAGGAGAGAAAAGCAGGAGAGGGGTGCACAGAGGCCGCGCCCTCTCCAGTACTTACTGAGACCGTAGCCGAGGGTCTATCTACCCTGGTACGTACTTTGGCTGTAGCCTTGGGCCTGCCTGCCCTTCAGGAGGTAACTGAAGGGCATACAATGGCCGCTCCTTCCCCGTCACGTACAATGGCTGTGAGCGTGGTGTTGCTCCCGTAAGAGAGAAGGGCAGGAGAGGGGTGCACAGAGGCCGCGCCCTCTCCGGTACATACTGAGACCGTAGGCGTGGGTCTGTCTACCCTGGTATGTACTTTGGCTGTAGCCTTGGGCCTGCCTGCCCTTCAGGAGGTAACTGAAGGGCGTACAGTGGCCACTCCTTCCCCGTCACGTACAATGGCCATGAGCGCGGTGTCACCTGGGACTGAATCTAGTTTAGTCCCTCCCCGATTCTGGTGATGGCTGCCCTGCTCGCGGGGTCGTTGTCTCTTCCCGCTTACCTGGTGTTGGGATAGTTGTGAGGAAGAGGGACTCAGGACAGTAGTGTCCCAGTGACCCTCTTCTTCCGGGTCACTAGCCCCACCGTGGTGTCCTCCTGGGGTGACGATGTGGTAGTGGCTTGGTGGTGGGGTGGGGGGTGGCGGGGTGGGTGGTCCGGCGGCGGTGGGTATTTTAATGTCTCTACCCCAGTTTACCCAGAGTGCTGTGTTAATACCTAAGCACCTTAGAAGCAGAGTAATATCCTAGTGTGGGTGATTCCCAAGTGCAAAGAGACCAACATACCACGCAGAGTCCAAGAAACCAAGTGTATGAACAGATTCACCATATTTATGTGATATTCTCTTATGTAGTAACTCAGGTGTAAGCACAGTGCCCAGGTGATATAATGTACCGATATTAACTAACCTGTCACTATACCCCATCCATATTCAGTGTACCACTGTATGTATATTGTAAAGAAGTTGGACTAAGGCAATATGTGTGTTAAGGCATCTGCCGAGTTTTTATGCCCTGTTCCTTTGTAAGTGTTCTAATTCCGGTCTAGAAAGAGGACCCCACTCAGTCGCTGGAGTCTTTAGAACGAGAAGTCGGGCTAAAAACATCCAGCATAGCAGTGGAACTGAGAGCAGTACGACAACATTGGTTACAGTAAGAACCATGGCAGGACATTTAAAACCAAAAGTACAATGTTGTGTGGAACGTGATTTGGTAACAATGTTTGCCTGTCGTGCACTGCCTGCTCGTGTGGACGGGGACTTAAGGAACAGTGGCACTATGGCTGCCTTAGCCACCTGACATGGATCCCTTTCATTTCTACCTGTGGGATGGGGAAAAACAAGGTGTATGTTACAGTGGTCTAGAATTGTGGCAGTGTCAGACTGTTGTAGGGCATTCACAACATCCTAGCAGCCTTCATACATTCATCCTTACGACTTATGAAGACATACACTGCTAACTAAAAAATCAATTTCAGTATGTGAAGCACACTTATATCTTATGTGTCTTTGTATATAATTGTATTCTACTTTGTTTCACAACTCACACACTATAAAAAAAATAATAATAATATGTGAGGAATCTGATGGACAGTATTGAATTCAACTTTATTTACAATTTACAAGTGCAAATGAACACATAACAGTTTATACAAATATATACAAGATTGCACAAACATAGCACTATGTAGCAGTCATCCAATAATGTCATTAGCACACAGGAGTGACTAGAGAAAGTGACCGGCTGGCAGCTAATAGTAGAGAGGAGGGGGTTGGAAAAGAAGATTGGGAATGGAACCAGTTGAAAGTGGTAGAATGCCAAAGTTAACCTCCTGCATCCACACCAATGCTTGTTGGCCTGGGCGGAAGTGGGTGGGAGATCTGTTAATGAAATCCATAGAAGTTCTCGCCTGCTTCCAATGCAGCCACTTGTATAGGTTACGGTAATGCAGAACTCCTGCCCTATGCCCTTGCAAGCTAGCAAGCATTTGGTGTGGTTGTGGCCTTACTTTAGTTTTAATCTTGCTACCTTGTTATTTTATTGACATTATTATTGTTATATCTAACTCCCCTTGTATTTTAAAAAAAAAAAAAAAAAAAAAAAAAAACACACAATAAAATTATCTGAAAGTGATGATATGGCTGGAAGTGGAGAGGTAGGCTACAATACTTTGAAGAGGAGGAGCTGGGTAAAAGGTGTATTGGAATGGCAGATTGAAATAAGAAAAAGGATGATTTGTTTGGATTTTGAATATGCTTTTACCCATTCAATATAATATATTCTTGCTACCAACAGATTGTTGTATGTATATGATTTATGAGATACTATTTGAACAGGAAGGGTTACACATGGCCTTCATTTACCCCAAAAATTTTAAATACTTTCCACATCCGTAGCTACCGGTATATATATAAAAGAGCCACGTTGTTTGTTTGTTCTTCAATCATGCCCAAACCAAGGGCCAGAGACCCCCAGACCCATATATGTTCTGAATCAGGGTGACCCAAGGATGGTTTTAAGGGGGTCAAAATTCAGATCTGGGTCATTTGAAGTCAACGGAAGTGTTCGCCTTTTTGGCCCGGGCAACGCCGGGTACCCCTGCGGCCCAATTTTTGGCATGGAGACTTGCATGACCTCCAGTTTGGACATAGGCTATGTGAGGTTGACTGAGGTCATTTGAGGTCACTGGTCGGAGGTAATTTGAGGTTACTGGTAATAAACCTTGAACGACTGGACCCAGCAGCCCAATTTTTGGCATGGAGACTCACATGACCTCCAGTTCAGACACAGTTGATGTGAGGTTGACCTCCGAGGTCATTTGAGGCCACCGGTCGGAGGTCATTTGAGGTCACTGGTACTGTAATACATACTCGAATGACTGGATCCAGCAACCCAATTTTTGGCATGGAGACTCACATGACCTCCGGTTCAGACATAGGGCTTGTAAGGTTGACCTCTGAAGTTATTTGAGGTCAATGGTCAGTTGACCTCTGAGGTCATTTGAGGTCACCGGTAATAGTAAACAAGTGCACTTAAATACTGTAGGTTAGTCTGCGAAAGCTGAAATAGAAAGTTCCTGGACCTCTAACAATCCCTCCTCGTAAGCATATGAAGTACTTGGTCTTTCTGGAGTAGAAGGAAAGATTGAACTAGAACAGATAGGATCAGAGTGTTCACCTTTTTGACCCAGGCAATGCCGGGTACCCCTGCTAGTACTGAGTGAAATGGTCAAGTGACAGCAAGAAAAAAATGAAGAGGACATCACCTAGTTTTAAGGGGTTAAATAGGAAAGGCCCTTCCTAAAAATAATAAGACTATAGAGGGAGCCAGGATGAATTTAAAGAAAACAGCCATTATACTGGGGGGTCATCTCAAGTAAAAGAGTACACAAAGACTGAAAAAAGTAGACCATAGTAACTGTTTGACAATGCTGGAAAACATATACAGGTTGGTCTGTAAATTACTATCTTGTTGGGGACTGGCTTGGTTTGCCCATATTGGGAGTGCAGATATATAGAATGCTTCATGAAATTACTAATTAACTATGAATTTACAGTGATAAACAAAAGAAGCTGACACTTGATGCGGGGCAGAAACTGGAAATGCTGACTGAGCTGTCCCCACAGTGCACCAAAACTGAGATGTGTAATATATGGACCACCCTGTATATTTCCTTTTAATGTACAGAAGTGTTAAGCTACCATACTGATCTAGACTCCTGCCTTGGCCTACATATTTTGGCACATCACTGCTCCCCAGCCACTGAAATCTGGTCTCCTTCATATTATTTAGTCTTTTTTTTTTTCTCTCTCTCTCTCTCTCTCTCTGCCCCCTCCCCCCTCCTCCCTTGATCTCAAATTTCTTGTTCCTCTTCTTCTGTCACAGTCAGCATTCAAAACAGTCCAGTAATGAAAATAAGAACTTCAGATAGATACTTTAGAATGCAAAGTTTCATAAAAATATGTAAAACAAATTCAAAATGAGTTATTATTCTATCACATGGAATATACATGTTTTTGTATTTTGAGGAATAAAATCCAGATGGACTTTCATTACAGTATAACAGGCTACTCTAAACATCTATCTCACTTTTTACATACAATTATTATTTTACAAAGTTCACTCTGTAGCCACTTCCAGAGTAAAGAAAGTGTGGATTTTATGATACAAGTTCAAATCTTGTTCATGACTTCCATATTCAGCATACTAAATACAGAAGAGCAGTGTACAGTTGCCCTAAGAAGTGATGGCAGAGTATCCAGGAGATTTTGGTCGCCAGTAATGCACATAATCTTTTATCATTACAAGGCGAAACCTGTTAAGTAAAATTGTTACAAAAAACCATAAAGTAAATGCTAAAGTATTGGTATATTTCAAACTTGAAGGAAACAGTTCGTTATGATAAAAGGAAATTCTAAACAGAACTAATGAAATTTTAGAGCTATCGCTCAGGGACAGTCAGGAATAATTTGCAGAGCTTAAATCTAGTAACACGCAATAATTTTTAAGTAGTGTAGATCTGAAAAGAAAAGAAATTCAATAATCATTTATAATCAGTCTGTATTACTTATAATTTCCATCACAGTACTAGGGAATAATTTACGATCATGTATTTCCATTTCTATTGTCTCCATGGGTGATGACAGAAAGCAGGAAAGCAGAGTAAGTTATAGACTATTTTAATTGGTTCAATCAACATGCACAGAAGAAGACAACTTTTCTCAAAGAAATGCAGTTATTACACTACATCTGGCCAGTTTTCCACTAGGAAAATTCTCTGATGGATTTACTATAAACCAGAGGACTATCAGTGAATGAGATATACAGCAAAGAACCTCGAAACCTTGCCGAGAGTCAGAGCTCCTTTGAGAATGTCTGAGAATGCCAACATGTGTCACAGCTTAGTATCCTTAGTGCATAAACGATTGGCATGAGTAATAAAAAGCTAAGTTCATAAACATATCACCAGGTTCAAAACTTCCAAATCAGCATTTTCAGTTAAGCAGGACAGTGCGATTTATTTAAAAAGAATGGTACTGGTATTACAGATTAAAAGATAGCAAAAGATATGTGCTTTTGCACTACAAGAGTTTATAAATAAACTCATATTTTGGTCCTCTTTATTGCCTAATGTAGGAGAAAAAGGTAAAATCTGTCATACCTCCTTAAAACTGAAAAAAATTTACCATCACCTGGGAATACAGTAGCTGTTTATACTTATTATAAGTGAGGAGAAGACAAGGAATAAAAGGCAGAATGGTCTTGCTGCTGCTGCAGGCAAGGTATCCTTATTAAGAATAATTTCACTGTTGTGGCACCCATGTTGTTGCTATATCATCACCATAGCAACTGAAAATAAGGTAGAGTATTGCAATCACAAGACTTTTCCTTAACAGGTCTTCAAAACTAGAGCATCTATATTTGAAATCCTGGGAGGCAAATACATCAGGAACACGGGGTTATCCTGTGCGCCATGTGTGGAGGAATACATGCTTACACAATCATTCAAATTGGGAAATGTATCAAAGTGTTAACTTCTATAGACCCGTATCACTGCTTCGTGTTATTTATTTTACATAACTCTTAACCTGATATAATATATATTTTATCTGATATGAAGAAGGCACAGAATTTTTACCTTATGTTCACTATGATTTCATTGAATGTATGGCAGTGCAGGGTGGCCGAAGCAATCTGAAACTCTGCCATCACTTATTGGGGGGACTGTACAATACCTTCAAAATGTAATTTCTTCCATAATGATGAGGTACATGACTAACTACTGAATTTGTTTAATCACTCTAAATTACTTGAAGGGGAAACAGTTAGTGCACGTACTTCCAAAAGTGTTTGGTGTGTACAGGACACACTACTGTAATCCTTGACAACAATGTAAAAAAACACTATATTCATGGCTAAATTAAATGTCAGATGGTGAAGGGGAAGCCAAGCCTCAAAATTCTGATGCATATTTGTGGAAGGCTTGTGGTTGTTTCATGTGATCTGCCTGCATCCCACATTAAAGTGATGTTAGTAATGATACAGATATGTCAGACACTGATTTTCATTATGTGATTTAACTTTTTTGCAAACAGCCATTACTGTCACACCCACTACTGCATCACCAGGCTCTGCACTGACCTCATGAGCAGCTGAAACACACACTGTTGCAATGAAACTTTTGTACACTAATATCACAAATGACTGAGCAGGGATAGTGAAGGGACACTAGATGGATAATGAAACTGTTAAAACTAGTCAATCACATATTACCCCTTCAACATGTAGGGGCCTGAGGCTAGGGTCTCATACAGCATCAATATAGAGTTAATTTAGCACACTTTAGTTTCCCTTGTGTTTTCATATCCCAAAATAAAATCCTGTTCGTCAATGCACTACACGTTTCATTATCTTTCGTATATGAGAAACAGTAGTTTCTCATGGCTACTTATCCTCACATGGAGGAGTATTTTTTTTGCAGTTCTTAAACAGTTTCTTCCTTATCTTACTAGCAGGTGGCTAGAACACCACAATCTTAAATACTAATAATGCCATATGCTGGACTGCATCAATCTGCCTCTGAGTCTTGGAGTTATTCACATTTCAAAGGCCCATGATGCTTTGTATTTTATATATTTGAGGGCTCATAATTACTACACCATGGTAACATTACGTACTCGCTTTTCTGATGTAACTGACGGCGTGGAAGAATGAGGATCGAGGGAGTTAGTGTCATAAATGTAAGGCTCAGGAGTGTACAGGACCTTGGGCTTGGGTGGAATGGGTGGTGGCACCTTAGTTGATCGCAGCGAAGCATCATATGTTGGGTAGGCTGCATAGGCTGGTGGTCCACTGGAGGATGGCAGGAGATCACAAGACACAGACAGGAAGGAGTCAGAGGGCTGGGAGCTCATGTATGATCGAGCCTCCATGGGAACAGTGTAACCCTCATTCGGGTAACCCTCAGTTGGTGTTGGGTAGCCCTCAGTGGGTGTTGGGTAACCGTCACTAGGTGCTGGGTAGTGCTCTGGGTAGGAAGGATGGCGGTACTGGTACTGGCCATCACCATAATATTCCAAAGGTCCTGATGATCCACCATAGCTTTTCTTGGTTGAGGCCGAGTGGTCAGAGGTGTTGTCAGAGCGGCCTGACACACTGGCCCGCTTGTCTTGGTGGCCACTTAAAAGCTGTGAGGCAGACCAGGATTCAACTGGACTCATGTACTCCTTTTTCATCCCCTCCTTCAGAGCTTCCTTGCCATCATTGAGGTCTTTTGAGGCAACTGTTACTGTAACACTATATGCATCAGGTGTCTCTTGGGTTTTCTTTGCGGCAGCAGCCTTGCGGTGGCGGCGATGGGCAGCTGTGCAGTAGCAGACAATCACAGCCACAACTATCAAAAAACCACCAATACAACCAAACACAACTGCCAACTGGCGGGTGTCAAGGGCCGCTAACACTGGGCCTCCATTACCCTCCATCACAGCAGAGGTGTTGGCAGATGCAGCAGGAGGCTGTGAGGGTGGAGGGGAAGCAGTGGTGGTGGGTGGAGCTGGCACAAAAACTGCTACAATATTACTGAGTTCCCCTGTGTTTCCCTCTTCATCCACAGCATACAGGGCAAGATAGGTCACGGTATCATACTGCTGCCAAGTCTGGGTGTGTTGCTGGACAGATGGGGCTGGCATTGGGTTGGGCCAGCCTTCCACCACCACCCCTCCACCTTCTCTCAGTTCACGCTGAGTGCTAGCTGTCAGAACCACATAACGATCAGCCTTTCCATAGTCCAAATCCCCTCCAGGTGCAGTCCACATGAAACCCACTTGATTGGGTTTGTCAGGTAAGAGAGATGCTCGTAAATCAACAACACGTGCAGGCGGGAGTGCATCACGCGTGGGTGGGGATCCCTCAACATCCACCAATCCCACCCGCACATGTCTGGTGAACTTGCTTCCCTCCACCTCCCCTTCCACCTGCACTGTGATGCTGTACTGACCTTTCACCAGACCAGGTACTTGACGTGAGTAGACGCCATCACCTTGTGCTATGTCTGGACCTAAAATAAGGAAAAGTGTCATTACAAAATGTATGTATGCCTACCAGGTAATGAAGGCTAATAAAATCTAACTAATAGACCTTGTTGGAAGGACACTAGTCAAGAGTGAAAGCAGTGTAAGTGAGTTATTTGAGAGGAGCATGTGGAGTTATATGGAGAGACAGACTGCCAAATAAGGAAGTGGAGGAATGTGGTGTGGATGAGGATGTGATAGAAAGCAGTAGGAGAAATAAACTGAAGTGGTTTGGCCATGTGGAGAGGATGGAGAGCAAGAGACTAAAGGTGGAGTCACGCTGGGCAAAAGTGGCTAACATGTTAGCCACTTTTGTGAACTGCTTTCATTTAAACTTACCTCCTGATCTAATTAAATATTTCATTCACAGTTAAAAACATGTTGAAAAATGATATTGAGCTCATTTGAGTCCTTATTGCAGCAACAAACCTCCTAGCAAGCTGAATCCCACTGACTGTTGGTCATTTGGCTTGCAAAAACGGCTAACACGGTAGCCGTTTTCTGCCCAGTGCGACACTGGCTTAATGAGGAGAGTGTATGTGAGCGAGGTGGAGGGGGAGACCAATGATGAGATGAAGGGATGGAGTGGAGAGGTATATGAGAAAAAGGTGTCAGCTGGGGGGAGGGCAGTGAAATGGCAAGGAACAGGGCTACATGGAAGCGATTTGTCTGTGGCCACCCCTTACGGGATCAAGGTGTATGGCTACACACAGACAAATAGATACAGATTTACTGGGTTGCAATACATTATTAATGTCTTGAGTACAAGTAATCCATCATATATTAATGTCTTGAGTAAATTAATCCCTCCTACAATACAGTACTGTATAGATATTTGCATGGTGGTGGCTGACATTTAACCCCTAAAAGACGTATGCTCAGGAGGGGCACAATCAGCGGTTGCGATATGGTGGAGGGTTTGTGGGGGTGGCAGGTGGCTGGGGTGGGGGGTAGGGAAGTGGGGATGGGGGATTGTTTGGAAGGTGGCAGTGTGGGAGGTGGAGGAGGGTAGGGGTGGGGGTAGGGGGTGGGGGTAGGGGGTGGGGGTAGGGGGTGGTGGGGAAATGGTGGGGGATGGAGGGATGTGGGGGGTGGTGGGAAGTGGGGTGGTGGGAAGTGGGGTGGGGGTAGGAGATGGGGGGTGGGGGTAGGGGGGCATTGGGGGTGGTGGTGGATGGTGGTGAGTGGGGTGGGGGTAGAGGTGAGGGGGGGTGAGGGGTAGGGGGGCATTGGGGGTGGTGGTGGGGGTTGGGAGTGACGGGTGGTGGGGGTAAGGGAGCATTGGGGATGGTGGGGGGCGGGGGCATTGGGGTGGTGATGAATGGTGGAGAGTGGGGATGATGTGGGGTAGGGTGGCATTGGGGGTGGTGGTGGATGGTGGTGAGTGGGGTGGGGGGTACAGGTGAGGGGGGGTGAGGGATAGGGGGACATTAGGGGTGGTTGTGGGGGTTGGAAGTGAGGGGTGGGGGTGGGGGATGGGAGTGAGGGGTGGTGGGGGGTAAGGGAGCATTGGGGGTGGTGGGGGGTCAGGGAGCATTGGGGGTGGTGGGGGGTGGGGACATTGGGGTGGTGATGGATGGTGGGGAGTGGGGTGGGGGTGGGGGATGGGAGTGATGGGTGGTGGGGGGTAAGGGGGCATTGGGGGTAGTGGGGGGTAGGAAGCATTGAGGGTGGTGGTGGATGGTGGGGAGTGGTATGGGGGTGGGGGTGGGGATGATGTGGGGTAGGGCATTGGGGGTGGTGGTAGATGATGATGAGTGGGGTGGTGGGTAGGGGGATGTTGGGGGTGGTGGTGGATGGTGGGGAGTGGGGTGGGGGTAGGGAGGCATTGGGTGTGGTGGTGGGGAGTGGGGTGGGGGTAGGGGGGCATTGGGTGTGGTGGTGGGGGGTGGGAGATGGGAGTGAGGGGTGGAGGGGAGTAAGGGGGCATTGAGGGTGGTGGGGGTAGGGGGGCATTGGGGATGGTGGTGGATGGTGGGGAGTGGGGAGTGGGGTGGGGGTGGGGGTGGGGGGGTGGGGGATTGGAGTGAGGGGTGATGGGGAGTAAGGGGGCATTAGGGATGGTGGGGGGTATGGGGGCATTGAGGATGGTGGGGGTAAGGGGGCATTGGGGTGGTGGGGGTAAGGGGGCATTGGGGTGGTGGGGAGTAGGGGGCATTGGGGATGGTGGGGGGTGGGGGTTCTGGTGGGGCAGTGAGGTGGGTGGGAGTGGTGGGTTGGGGGTGGTGTGTGGGTGTGACGGTAGGGTGGTAGGATGAGGATGGGGAACTTGGGGAAGGCATGACCACATATGCGATCACCCATCTTTTTGGCCCTAGTACCCTCAGACAGCATATGCTAACACTAGTCTTTTAGGGGTTAATGTAAAAGACTAGCAGGGGTACTCATTGTTGCCTGAGTAAAACCCTATAACAGTGCATACTGGCACTGTGAAGGACCATGGATGGCCAATTCCTCTGTGGGAGAAAACCCCTGGGTCCCATTATAGCTGTTGAACTAATGTTCCTCCTTGGTCCCATTTTCCCTGGGATATATTCTCCAGGAATAGTACTCCCCAGGGATCTGTTCCTGCCATGGACCATATTTTACACTTCCCACCCATCCATCAATACTGCCCAACCACCCCACCTGCCCTGCCCATCCGACAAATCCATCCACCCATGCAATCTGTACTAGCTAATATGATGTGGGAGTATAAGTAAAAAACTCTGTAGTAACTGGTTACCATATTTCCACCATGTTGAATACAGTACAGTAATCACTCCAATATCCGACGTAATAGAGCCATAGGTAGGTCCGGATATTGGTTCTGTCCGGATATTGGGCCCCAGCTTATGGACTTGTACTTATGGACCCTAACTCAAAGAAACACCTATACAACTCCCTCTGGACATGCATAGCACCTATTTAAGACCCAAATCACACCAATAAGGCACATAAATGACTGAAATAAATGCAAAAGAAACATAAAATGAGGGTTTAGAAGTATGTTCAGACATTAATAAACATTCTGGTACTTATGGACCCTAACCTAGCCTAACTCAGAAAAACACATTCCTACTGCACATGCATAGCTACTAACACCCTATTCACACCAATAAAGGACATTAAAGAGTGAAATGAGGTAAGTATAGTATGGAAAAAAGTACAGTATGAAACATTCTGGCTACTTACAGTAAGTCCCTGGCCACCTCGATGAATAACCGCCTCCTCTCGGACTCTGACAGTGAGAACGATTTCCTGAAGCACTTGCGGTACACTGTTCCTGAAGTCTTGCACTGAACTTAGTCAATAACACACAGAAGTCCGTTCTCTTCACAGTATGCACTCTTGTCTAAATAATGCTCCATTGTAACTTACTAAGTGTTGCACTTTAACTTTTCCCATTCATATAATTTTCCAAAGCCAAAACAAACAAGTCTATTTACGTTAAATTTTTTTTCTATTGAGTCTTTTCTCTCACAACTTTAAATCCTTAACACAACACATTGTTTTTTTCACTGCACAATACTCTAAATTCCCGTGTGGTCTAGTGGAGAAGTTCTTGCTGTTTATTCACTGTCAGAGTCTGAGAGTATCACTGGCAGGCAACCTAGGGGTGCATCGCTGGGTCGTGGTGATGGCGTACCCACTGCAGACGACTCTGAAGACAGCCGCAAACTCACGTCGAGCGGTGACTCCACCGTAGCTGATGTGCTGGGCTGTGGCTCGGAGCATGAGGGCCTGTCTTGGGGAGGCAACAGAGTGGAGCCAGGGCTGGGCACAGTGGGGGTCACGGGCCTGAAAAAACTGTCATTGGTTGATTGACGCAATGACCGACGATTCTGACGATTGATGATGCACTGCCTGAAAGAACGCACTTCCTCCACGAGTCCCAAGGGCCCCATCTCCCTGTCGCAGTCCGGGTGTTCCAGGTAGTCTAGGACGAACTCTAGATGTTCCCGGAGTGCGCTCAGCTTGGGCATGGCTGGAGTAGTGTCCTGCTGAGAGGAGTCTGCATCATCGTCGCCTTCAGCGTCGGAATCTTCAAGTTCGGTAATGACACCTGCAACCGAAGACGCGATCTCGATATCAGACAATGTCTGATACCCAGGATTGCCCTCGTCGTCATCCAACCACTCATGAACATCGTCCACATCTACATCGTCGCTGTGCATACGTAGCCATGCATGGAAGTCATCCACGTCAAAGCCTAGAAAATCGTACTCCACATCCGTTCCGAGAAGCAGACGAGACCAACCATTTTCCAGTCTTCACAGGGACTTCCATGCACTAACTCAGTTGTACAGCGCAGACTTGATGTTGTAGTGGCGAAGGTTTTCCAAAGTCCGCTTGCCTCGTGTGTCCTGTCCCTCCCTGCACTTGTCCTCGTCCTCGAGAACAACCATCACCTTGTCCAGGAACTTCCGACAGTATAGGCGCTTTGTTGCCACGATCACTCCTTGGTCCATTGGTTGGATGAGAGCAGTCGTATTAGGTGGCAGAAACATGCACCTAATACGGCCATTTTCAGCAACCAAGTCCTTGTCGCACGGGTGGGCAGGTGCAGTGTCGAGGAGAAGGAGGGCCTTTACCTGGTCGCGCGGGATTCCCAGTGTCTTCGTCTGGTAATGGATGACCTCCTTGACGAAGTGACGGTGAAACCAGTCTTTGAAGATCACAGCTGTGAACCATGCCTTCAAAGAATGGTACCAGACGACAGGAAGGACATCCATCACCCCACGAAGGCACCGAGGCTGCTTTGTGCAGCCAACAACAACGGGCTTAAGCCGGTGCATGCCGTTAGCACTGGCACAACACAAAGCAGATATCCGTTCCTTGGAAAGCTTGCGGCCAGGTACACGCTTCGTCTCCTCGGCTAGAGTGTTCGTTGGCAGTGAGCGATAGAATAGGCCAGTTTCATCAGCGTTGTAGACTTGACCGAGAGTTAGGTCCTCCCTGTCGATCAAGCCCTTCACCTTGTGCCGAAACTCGTCAACTCCATCCTTGTTAGCGTCCAATGCTTCGCCATGTGCTTTACGGTTGGTAAGGCCATGCCGCAACTTGAATGCAAAGAGCCAACCCTCGGATGCCTTGAAGTCTAGGGCGTTGTGAAGCCTGGCGAACTTCTCAGCAGCAGCCTTCAGCTCCGTTCCACATACCATCACACCAGCAGCACGTTGTTGTCGATACCAAATCAACGTGGATCGGTCGATTTCTGCAAACTTGGGGGTAAACATAACCTTCCTTTCCACGTTGCGTTTGCTTCTCAACGAGAAGTCAGCCGTGTACTGCATGAGTTTATCTCGGGACCTCTTGATATCGAACAAAGTAGACCAGGCCAGGTTAAACTCGCGGAGAATGTGGGAAGAAGACCACCCCGCATCTATTTTCTCCATTATCTCCCGTTTCTTCTCCAGAGTCAACACCACTCTCTTCCTTTTCTCAGGTGGCGGGGCCATCATCACACACACTAAGAGGAGGCCTGAGAGCAGCAGGAGGCCCTGCAGCAGGTAGGGCACCACCACAAAAGCGATCACGTGGGCAGCCATTTCGACGAGCGTGCACTCGCAGCGAGAGACAGGCGGAAAGTGGGGAGGATGCAGTGGCGCTCTATCGGACGTCAGAGGAATGACGCGCCACAACAATGCTCTCCCGCGAGCACGCGGTAGGTTCAAATTACAGATGGGAAAAAAGTTTTTTTTTTTTTTTTTGGGGGGGGGGGTTTCGGACCATTTTGGGAATATTGGATCCCAGGACGATTATGTCCGGGTAGTGGGGATGTTCGGTTATTGGGCGTCCGGATATTAGAGTGATTACTGTATTTCTAATTAACTCTAATCTTGGCCATCAAAGGTTTTACTTTAGCAACTGTAATACACAAGTTTAAAATGAACAGGGAAGCTGCCAAAGATCGAGCAGCACGGAAAGCCGCCATTAGGTGACCAAAGCCGATGCATGCAAGCATGTTGGAGCCTTTAAAAACTAAACGATTTCATAAACAGTGCTGCTCGATTTCTGGCAGCTTCCCTATTCAGTTTCTCAACCCTGAGCTCACACCTAATGACCTCGTCCCAGATTTTTCTGGTCTGCCTCTTGCAACTTTACCTCTAACATTAACACTTCTCACTTTCTGCAACCAATTATCATCCCCCCATCTTCCCTGCAAGCCCAAACCATCTCAATCTACCTCTCCTCATCACAACACCCAATACACTCCAGTCCCATCCTACTTCTCAACCCTTCAACTCTTCCATCATAAATCTAGTCCCTCCAGGCCTTTATTATATACGAAGTGCTACCCAAAAGTTCCAGGAATTTGAACAGAGGGAGCCAACTGTTTGCAGTTTTGCCTTTTGCCACTAGGAGAAGTCAGCAGCACCCCTTGTGCGTCAGTGTGGCCCCGGCCGTGTCTGTGAGTGGACATGATGTTGCGCTACGTTTACTATTGTAACGTGGTGTGTAGGTGGTTTGGCGGTTTTCCAATGGCAGACCTCACGGTACAAAGAACCTACATCAAGTTCTGCTTCAACATTAACAAGACGGCTGCAGAAACTCACTGGTTGCTTCACTATCCATGATGTTTGTGATATCGATGAACTGTTGTACAAAGCATGCAACGCATTTTGTCGGACGTGTTGGGGATGAGATGCATTGCTGCAAAATTTGTGCCAAGACTGCTGAGTGATAAGCAGAAGGCTCATTGTGTTGCAGTTTGCATGGAGCTCAAGAATCAGGTCAGAGATGATCCCACCTTCATCTCCAAGGTCATAACTGGTGATGAATCATGGGTTTATGGTTATGACTCAGAGACAAAGCAGCAGTCATCGCAGTGGAAGTCTCCCAATTCACCGAGGCCGAAAAAAGCACATCAAATTTGCAGCAGTGTCAATCTGTCAGCAGAAAGTTTTACTGTGAAGTTTTGCAGTGTCTGAGGGAGAATATCCATCACAAATGTTCAGAACAGTGGAAGAACAAGGACTGGGTCCTGCATCATGACAGTGCCCCTGTCTACACATCAATTGTTGTCCAGCAGTTCCTGGCTTCCACTAACACGGTAGTCATTTCCCACCCACCCTATTCGCCTGACCTTGCCCCCTGCGACTTTTTCCTGTTTCCCAAGCTGAAATTACGACTGAAAGAGCGTCGATTTAACTCAATTGAGGAGATTCAGACAGAATCGCAGGAAGTGCTCAAGACCATCATGCCTGAAGCCTTCCAGGGATGCACGGACTAGTGGAAAAAACGCTGGGACCACTGTATACATGCCCAAGGGGACTACTTCGAAGGCAACAGTGAGAACTAGGAGGTAAGGTAACTTATTTTCCTGTAATATTCAAATTACTGGAACTTTTGGGTAGCACCTTGTGTGTGTATATAAATAAATAAATCTATCTATCTATCTACCTATTGCCAGACGCCTCAATCCCGCACGGGGTGGCCACAAACAAATCTCCTCCACATCGCCCTGTCCCCGGCCATTTCACTGCCCTGCTCCCAACTCACACCCCCCTCTCTCATATACCTCTCCACTCCATCCCTCCATCTCATCCTTGGCCTCCCCCACCCTCTCCCCTCTCCACCTCACTCACATACTCTCCTCATCAGTCTCTCACCTTCCATCCTCTCCACATGACTAAACCACCTCAGTGTGTTCCCACTAATGCTTCCTATCACGTCCACATCCACACCACAATGCTCCTTTATATCCTCATTTGTCAGCCTGTCTCTCCATGTGACTCCACAGGTTCCTCTTAAATAACTCATTTCCACTGCTCTCATTCTTGACTTGTGTCCTTCCAACAACGTCCAAGCTTCACTTCCATACGTTAGAGTTGGTATCACAATACTGTCATGTAGTAACTTTTTCACTTCCATGCTCACTTCCCTGTCTCTTATCACTGCTTTCAAGGAACCAGCAACCTTTCTTCCTTGTTGTAACCTTTCAAGCACTTCACTCTCCAAACTTCCATCCTTACTCATCACACTACCCAAGTACTTAAACGTACTGACATTTTCCATTTCCTCACCATCCAACCTCACTGTACATTCACTGACTTCACCTCTCTCAAAGACCATCACTTTACTCTTCCCTACATCCACCTTTAGATTCTGTTTCTTACACACTCTCCCAAACTCATCCACCAAGTCTTGCAGCTCCCCTTCATCTTCACTTAACAACACATTATCATCTGCAAACAACAGTACAGGGAGTTTCCAAACACTACCCTCTCTCACCAGGGCCACTCCAACATCCACTGCCCATCCTTGTACCTCTTTTTTTACCCCATCCATATACAGATTGAACAACCATGGAGACATGACACATCCCTGTTTCAACCCAACCTTCAAAGAGAAAAATTCACTTAGTTCACCATCCACATGCACTGCAGCCTTAGCACCATCATACATACTCTTCACAGCATTCAACAACTTCCCATCTACTCCATATATTCTTAATACCTTCCACAATCCTTGTCTATCCACCCTGTCATATGCTTTCTCCAAATCCATGAAGGCCGCATACAACTTCTTTCCCTTCTCTAGAAACTTTTCACTAAAGATCTAAGAATGAATATCTGATCTACACAACCTCTTCCCTTCCTAAAGCCTCCTTGTTCTTCTCCAACTAATTCCTCTGTTATTTCCCTAACTCTGTCAATAAGTATCCTACCATACACTTTTCCTACTACATTGAGAAGACAAATGCCCCCCTATGATTACCACACAATCCTTTTTCCCCTTTTCCTTTGTACAAAGGAATAATTATACCTGACTTCCAATCTGCACATCTTCCACATCCATTCTACTACTATCTCTCCCCCATGCTTCAGCATTTCACCACACACTCCATCAATTCCTGGGGCTTCTCCTATTTGACTTTCTTCATTGCTTTCACAACTTCTATCCTACTGATTTCTTCCTGTCTTCTCACCTTCCCCCTTCTCCCAGCCATTCCCCAGCCACTTATACTTGCATTACTTCCATTCTCTATGTTCAACAATTCCTCAAAGTGTTCTCTCCATCTGCTCACTTTATCTTCCTTCTCCACTAGTAATCTACCATTTTTATCTTACACTCCCCTACTAACTTCACTGCCACCCTGTCTTACTCTCTTCACCTCTTTCCAGAACATTTTCTTACAGTCCCTCCACTTCACACTCAAATTCCTTCCAAATTCCTCATCCACTCTCTTCTTACTCTGTCTTACTAATCTTTTCACCTCTCTGATGATATATATATATATATATATATATATATATATATGTCATCTGGCCCTCCTCTCCTACCTTAGGGCAGGGTGAGGAGTAGCAATGTCCAGACAGCCCAAATTTGCCCAATCCAATGGTCCGCGCTTCCATATACAGGTATACGTCGGTTTGATGATGTAATTGGTTAGATAAAACTCCATCATCAGGCGGGGTATCGTTTCTCAGGGTACTTTTAATGTGTAAAGTAATGGGAATCATTTTTCAGCTTTGGGTTTTCCCCCCCTGCCAGCCAAGTCAAAACCCACCAAAATTAGTCCAAAAACAAGTTTAAAGCCAATCTAAATGGCCTAACAGCTGTAAGGGAAGCTAACCTAACACCTGTAAATAACTCACTAAAACCAACAAATAACATCTGAAAATCGTCAAATATAATGCTGAAAAAAATAAAACTTAGTAAACTGCACCCCAAAATGACAATGTTCATCTCACCTATGGCTAAAACACATTAATCTAAGTCTAAAAACAGTTTATAAATCAACCTAAAAACACAATTTTAGTCTAAAATATAATCAAAATCGATTTTTAAAAAATCAAAATCCATCATTAAACAGAAGTTTGGCCATCATTAGGCAGGGTATGGTGGTATTTCTATCCCCATCATTAAGCTGGAGTATCGCATCTGGGGGTATTGTCTATCGAGATATACCTGTGTATATATATATATATATACAGTATATATATATATATATATATATATACATATATATATATATAGTATATATATATATATTTTTTTACGTGTCCAACTCTGGGCAAAGGCTCAGGGCCTATTTCTTGGGGGCAGTGGCCTATCCCAAGGCCCAGTAGTCCTCCTACACCTCCACATGTCACCACTTCGGCGCTAACACCTACCGTCCATATTGAATACATGCTAGGTCTGTCTCATACAGGACTGGTGTACTGGTATTAGCACGGGTACTTTTACGACATGTTGGCGGGTCATCTGGTAGATCAGGAAAGTCTGCATTTTAGAAAATTCAAATCCTTAAACTGTTCCCTGCCCCAGCCGGGATTCAATCCTGGGTCCATTAGGACTGCAAGCCGCCTCTCTAACGATTCAGCCACCGACTCCCTGTACTATCTGGACGCCCACTATCCGGACTCCCCACTTACAGAACATTTTGGGCCCAGGCCTTTGTAACCCCCCCCCCCGCCAAAAAAAAAAATATCCTACATTTTTTTCAACCGTACTTTGAAATTGGCATGCAGCACCGACCAGCTGCGTTTACCCTTTCTGCTTGCTTCCCCCATCCCTTCCGGCTTCCCCAATTACCACCTAACTACCATTCCAACTAGACGCTCATTCAATGGATGCCGCATGTGCTCGTTTTTGTTAATAAACAGTGAATAAACTGCAATACCTTGCCACTAGACCACATGGGAAT
Source organism: Coenobita brevimanus (assembly GCF_032717465.1). Classification (NCBI taxonomy): domain Eukaryota; kingdom Metazoa; phylum Arthropoda; class Malacostraca; order Decapoda; family Coenobitidae; genus Coenobita; species Coenobita brevimanus. Next base: position 12,223,242 of record NC_137010.1, read on the forward strand.
TTACAGTGTCATGCAGGGTTATGATATTAGAATTCAGAGTGCAAAGATTAAGTACAGAGTGTAAACTGGTGGTTGAAACTGGCGTGGCGCAATCAAGAATAGTATGTGCAGTGTTAAACAATTATAACTCATAGTGCAAAGGATTAAGTGCAGCACAACACAGGATTACTGTAGGCCTATGTGCTTCAAGAGCATTTTCACCACTGCCAGAGCCTTAGAGGAGGCGGTTTAACCTTCGTAACGAACAACCACAGACGTGTTGTAAGTACCCTATACACTGCTAAACATTTTCCATATATATATATATATATATATATATATAGGTTATGTATATATATATATATAGGCTATGTATATATATATATATATATATATATAGGTTATGTATATATATATATATAGGCTATGTATATATATATATATATATATATATATATATCATCATCATCATCATCATCATCCAGACCTCCTTTCCCACCCTAGGGCAGGGTGAGGAGAAGCAATGTCCAGACAGCTCAAATCTGCCCAATCTAATGGGCCACACTTCCATTCACTCATCAATCAAGCCCCTGGAATCCTGGCTCTATGGATATGCCAAAAACATTCATTACGTTCTGTAGCTTCACATAAATGTAGCCGATTGAGTCCATCCAGACACTGCCACTTTAAAAAGTGGTGCCAGATCCCTGATCATGCACTTCTCCTCACAACATTCATCCAGTCAGCTCGATCTCTTGTCAGTTCCTTAGCCTCACCAACTTCCAAACCTCTCTTCCACACACACACATCCACCATATCTCTCCAATTCTCCTTGGCCTACCTCACCTCCTCCCTCCTTCAAATTCATTCAGATATACCTTTTTCAGTACTCTATTGTTATCTATTCTCTCAATACACTCTCTTCGATTCTGCTGTCCACCAACTTCCTCACTCCACGTCTTTCATGAATCACTTTATTTCGTATCCTATCCACCCTCTGTACTCCACATATATTCTTCAGCAATCCCATCTCCACTGCTCTTACTCTTGACTTTTCATTGTCATGCCACACCACAGTCTCACATCCATATGTTACAGTTGGCACTAACACTTCTTCATGTAAGCCTCATGCAGCTGCAACACTCAAGTTTCTGTTTCTTATCAAGGCATTCATTGCACCAGCTACTTTTCTTCCTTGTGTCACCCTACTTTCAACGTCTTTTGCACATTTTCCTCTCTTTTCAGTCACTGTACCCAGGTATTTGAACTCTCTCACCAGTTCCAGTTTCTCTCCATTCACTACAACATCGCACTCGGAGTCACCTTCCCTCTCACTAACCATCACTTTACTCTTTTCTACATTTACTCTCAAGGTATGATGCTCACAGACCTCAGCAAAACTCTGCACTAGCCTACCAAGTTCTTGTCCTGTACTTGAAAGCAGTACTGCATCATTAGCATATGTAGGAGGACTGCTGGGCCTTGATAGCAGGCTGTGAAGCCTATGCCCAGAGTCGGACACATTAAAAAAAAAAAAAAAAAAAAAAAAAAAAAAAAAAAAACTAAACAAATTTGAGATATTCCATCCATCACCATTCATTGCCAATGCCATCCCTCTCTCCATTACTCATTTTTACTTCTCTCATCATTCCATCCATATATATATATATATATATATATATTGAACAACGATGGAGATATCACACAACCTTGTCGCACGCCCACACCGATCGTGATCCATTCACTTAGATGCCCATTAACCCTTACACATGCTTCACTACCATCATAAAAACTCTTGACGGCACCTAGCAGCTTACCATCTACACCGTACATGCGCAAAACTTTCCACAATCCTTCTCCGTCCACTTTGTTGTATGCTTTTTCCAGATCCATGAATGCCATAAATACCTTATGGTCCTTCTCACAAGCCTTCTCTGCTATGTCTCACTGCAAATATTTGATCCACACATCCTCTGCCACTCCTAAAGCCACTTGTTCATCAGTCACTAGGACTGATGATATATCTCTCTTACTTTCTCTGTATTAATTCTTCCATATACCTTCCCTTCCACACTCAATAAACTTATGCCACAATATTTCTTGCAATCATTTCCCTCACCTTTATTTTTGTACAGGGGTACAATCACAGCATTTTTCCACTCTGCAAGCACAGTTTCACTCATCCATGCCTTCTTACATATCTCCAACAAGCACTTAATTCCACTCTTTCCACTACACTTAAGCATCTCTGCATACACTTCATCAACCCCAGCTGCTTTCCCATTTTTCAGCCGCTTCACTGCACTCTTCACCTGCGCTAGTGTCACGTCTCCTGGCACTGCATTCCATCTATGTACACCCCCAAAACCAGTTGTGTTTACAGCCGTTCTGCTCTCTCTATTCCAGTTCATCAGGCTTTCAAAATATTCTTTCCATCTGGTCCTTACTTCATCCCCATGGGTTAATAATCTACCACCTACATCCTACATGTAGGTTGTTTGTTTATATATATATATATATATATATATATATATATATATATATATACATATACAGTAGAACCTCTTTGGTCCGGACCCCTTTATTCCGGATTTCTGTTAATCCAGACAAAATTAAAAAATAATAAGCTCCAAAAATATGTTGAAAGTAATTCTAAAGTCATTTTCAGTATCGGGCGGAAAGCGATCGTCATTTGTTTAGTCTCAGATCACGCTAGGTCGCAGCATGGGCACCTGTTTAAACACTTGCTAGCATTCGTTCCATCAACTAGTTCACCAACCATTTGTATTTTTACGCTGTATTTCAAAAGTTAATCCTCCTTACAATGCCCTTTAATGCAAGTGTAGCTTCTGTAATGAATAAAGGTGTTAAAAGGAGGAGTTTGCTTACACAAAAATGGGTCAGAATATTCTGCAGTCTGGAAAAGATCAAGCTTAGTAAACTGTATCCCAAAATGACAATGTTCACCCCACCTATGGCTAAAATTCATTAATCTAAGTCTAAAAACAGTTTATAAATCAACCTAAACACACAATATTAGTCTAAAATATCAACATCAGTAAGAATCACCATCATCGTCATCTGGACCTCCTTTCCCACCCTAAGGCATGGTGAGGAATATATAAAAAATATATATATATATATATATATATATATATATATATATATATATATATATATATAAATATATATATATATATTTACATATATACATAAATGTATGTTTAGTGGGTAATTACGGTGCTGCAATCGGATTGAGCCAGTGAAGGTTCATATCCATGGGGTGGTTGGGGTTTATTGCCCACGTAATGCCACTCAGGGATGAGTGAGGTTGGTCACTCTCAACTTAAATGTCAGGACCAAATTGCCTAACCCTGGGCTCCTACACTCCTCATGGGGCAATGTATGATTGGATGATGAATGAATGAATATTATATATATATGTATATATCTTCATTCTCATCTTAAATGTCAGGACCAACTTGCCTAGCCCCGGGCTCCTACGCTTCTCATGGGGCAACACAGGATTGGATGATGGATGGATGGATATATATACTGTATATATATATATATATATATATATATATATATATATATATACAGTATATATATATATATATATATATATATATATATATATATATATATATATATATATATATATATACAGTATATATATATATATATATATACAAACAAATCGCCTCCAAGTCGCCCTGTCCCCCGCCATTTCACTGCCCTGCTCCCAACTCACACCCCCCTCTCTCATATACCTCTCCACTCCATCCCTCCATCTGTATATATATATATATATATATATATATATATATATATATATATACCGGTATATATATATGGATATAATCAGTAATGATGTAAAAATATTTCATAATATGCTAGCAAATATCTAAATTTGAGCTGACCTGTTAGTCCATTATCAAGGAGCTGTATGGTGGTGGGTGGGTGGTGTGTGCCGTTGGTGGTGTAGCCATGGCGTGAGATGGTGGCACTGACTGTGGCTCCCTCAACTCCTGCCACACCAGCCAACACCTCACAGTACAGTGCCAGAGGCCGAGAGATATCACTGGCATTGACCACTCCATGGGCATGACTGGTCCACGCACGCACATTGACCCTGGGGGCGGTGGGACGGGCGCGGGGGCGAGATGTCACCTGGACAAACAGAGCTTGGTGTGAGTCTGCCCTGTTGGTGACCTTGTACTTCCAGAGGCCTGGGGTGACCTGAGCTGCCATGAGGCGCACCATGATCATGTTCATGTTGGCATCCTCAGTCTGCATATTAGTGGTGTCAATGACTTGGTCCTGAGGGCTAACAAGGTGGATGACATTGCCTACATGGTTGATGTCATAATAGAAGATGGTGAAGACAGTGTCAGCTCCCAATCCTGGGTCAACCAGAAAGCTTCCCTCTGACATGGGCATACGACCTCCTGGATGTTGGGCTGCATGAACCTTGACTGGCAAGGCACCCCGGGGGGCCAGGCTTGCCAGTGTGTGGTAGAGGGAGTCTAGCAGGTTGTAGTACATGCTCAGCTTGGAGTCTGCTCCGATGCCCTCATCTGGCACAATGAAGGAGTGACCACCAGTATGTGTGGCCAGCATAGCCAGGCCACCATTGGGCTGGGGGTACTTCTCAGTGAGGGGGTAAATGATGGTGTGAAGAGTAACTCTAGCCTGGGCCAGCAATCTTGCTATCTCTGCTGCTTCAGTGTCTGGCACAGACCCACTACCTCCAGCCACCATCACAATATGGCCTCCTGGCCAGCCTGCTGGCAGCAAAGCCAAAGCACGGCGCACTCCACATATTACACAACGCCTGTGCTCTCCCACCTGGGAGGGGTTGCGGGGTAGGGATGAGCCAATCTTCTCACGGTTGGTGTCAGTGAGAGTGGTTAGAGGGTGCCTTGTGCCAGACACAGAGTCAAACACAACCAGACCAACATTGTAGCCATCAGGGATGTCGTAAGTCACAACCTTCCTCACAGCCTTCCTCATGAAGTCCCATCGCTTCTGCAAAACCGTAAGGCATGTCAGATATATGTACAATACAACAATAACACTCAGCTGACTACAATGCAAATATACTGTACTTGTACATTCCAGACTCTACTGTTTGTCATTACAGTATTATTTATAGAGTAATTTTGGAACAGTTTGCCATTACAGGTACTGGTATGTCTAGTGCTCACTTCTGTGAGGATAGGTGAGTGCTTATTTGATTTTTGACTAAAGCTCTGATGGCTAAGCTAAGCGATCTTACAAGTGAGGTACAGTACTGCACTATATCTATCAGTGGTACTCACATCTGTGGCAAGTTTAGTAATATGTGAAACAATGCAAAGACTCTTCATCTGCATTTCAACAGCAACATTGTATAAATCAAGTATTAAGAGAACATCAGCGGCAGATGCTTAAGTTCTGATTCTGGAAGATCCATCCTAAAGTCTATCTATCTATCTATTGCCAGACGCCTCAATCCCGTTTGGGGTGGCCACAAACAAATCGCCTCCAAGTCGCCCTGTCCCCCGCCATTTCACTGCCTTGCTCCCAACTCACACCCCCCTCTCTCATATACAGTACCTCTCCACCCCATCCCTCTACCTCATCCTCGGCCTCCCCCTCCCTCTTCCCCCCTCTACCTCACTCACATACACTCTCTTCGTCAGTCTTTCACCCTCCATCCTCTCCACATGGCCAAACCATCCTAAAGTGATTGCAGTTAAGAGACAATGGGTTGATAGCCACAATAAAATAACAAGTTCTGTTACAGAGTGCAAACGATAACACCTGGAGGGACACATAAAGGAGTACAAAGGAAAGCACATCCTCACGGGGTGGGGGAGGGGCAAGTGCTCTGCCTCACACCCCCTCCGACTTCACCCCTGCAGCAAAAAAGGGATGAGGCTATGGTGCACCTAATGTCTGATTTGACTCATATCTCTGACTGAGGTGAAAGTGATTTTGTTTTTAATGCATCAAAAACTCAGTTCTTACATCTTTCAACCTGCCAAAATCTTCTGCAGGAGAATCCTTTAATTTTTTACAATATCCAACTCAATCCCTCATCATCTTTGAACAAACTTGGGGTTTCATTCTCTTAGGATTTATCTTGGAAAGATCACATGAGGCGTCCGGTGGTAGAGGGGCGACATCACCAAACCATAATTTCGAGTAATTTCAATTCAAAGGTTATCAAAAGGTTCTGCATTTTTTTTTCTGTGGTATTGTGTACATGTTTATACTCAATGTACTCACCTTTCCTTGTAGATTTCAAATAAAATATAAAAATAATAAAGTTTTGTTGATATAAACGATTTTTTGTTGCATAAAATTCTATCCTCCATTTTATAATGGCACACAAATAAAGGAAAAATCAAAGTTTGGTAGTTTTTCTAAACATCAGTGTATACCAAAACTATGGTATGAACTATTTCCATCAATGCTAAAAAAACAATTTTTAATGAATTTTTAAAATTATTTATTATGCAAAAATGTATGCTGTCTGAGCATAATGGTCACCTAATGCCCAGAAATTATCAAAAATTTCCTGCACATTACCACCATCAATACAAGTGAAACATTTATCACGACACTGGCAGGGAGAACCAACGCATCTTGCACGAACCTGTTGCTTCCTATGGCGACTAAAGTAAGGTTCATCACTGCTTTCTTTTCTTCTTAGCTACAGCTTGTTTCCAGTTCTCAGGGCTCCTCTGCCCATTCCTAGTTATCCTTGGTAACTGCACTTCACTTTCAGTGTCACTAGAAGACATGTTGATGTGTATAAATCGTATAATAAGGCAAAATACAGCACAACATCAGTACTCCTTCCATCACACGTGAAAGTGGTGGAAAGATTGACTACAGGCGATGCTACATGGGTGCTGATTGGCTGAGCAGCAGAGTGTAAACATGGGAGTTTCAGTTGCGGTGTCCTATTGTCTAGTGGCCAGATCAAAATATCGCCCCTCTACCTTCCAGAAGCACAACCTGATAGCCAGCTTCTACTCAGATGACCCCGGGACTTCAGACCCTCAGACTGCATGTGATAAGGGTGAGTTTCACCTGCTTTTACACACTAAATCATAGAAAATGGGTCACATTTACCCCGGCAAGTGAGGACAGATAATCCAATGTTCTGCAACGTCATCCCTCTACCTCCAGACGCCTCATATTACATCTTGCAAAGTCTACTTCCAGGGGATTAGGTGTGCTAAGCCAACTCCGTGCCTTCTTTACTCCTGCACAGTTGTTGACTTTATACAGGGGCCTTATTTGTCCTTGCATAGAGTACAACTCTTATGTGTGGGAAGGCTGCCCACATACAGCTCTTCTCAATAAGGTAGAGTCAAAGGCTTTTTGTCTCATTATCTCTCCTCCTCTTCCTGGCTCCCTTCAACCTCTGTCTCTTCACTTCACTGTTGCATCTTCATCTTTTTTCTATTGCTACTTCAATGGTCACTGCTCCTTTGAACTGTCTGCTTGCATTCCTCCACCACTATGGTGGGCGTGTAGCACCCATCTAACAAAAAACTCATCCCTTTTCTGTATGACTTTCCAATGCAACAGTTAACTGTTATTCCCAGTCCTTCATGTATGCAACAGATCAACTCTGCAACTGTCTTCCTTCATCTGCATTTCTTACTGCCTATGACCTCCAGTCTTTCAAATGCAGTGTGTCCAGGCATCTTGAAGTGAATGAGAATTTGATTCTCTGTTATTTTGTTTTTATTTCTTCTTGGAGGGATCAATCTTGCAGGTTTCTTGCCTCCGATTCCTTCTTCCTTACATTTAAAAAAAAAAGGCTCCCCTGCCCACCAAACCCTCCAGCCAAAACCAGAATGAAAAAGTAGGAAGGACCACCATACAACACTGAAAAACTGCCGTGGAAATATCATAGGATACTGGGGAAAAAAAAAAAAAAATCCTACACTACCTTAATAATTATGTAAAGGAAGATTAACATTATGTGAAACACTGCTGTTGTATTTTCCACACTCTGCAAGAGGAAAAATCAGTCAGTCAGCTTAATTATTCAGCCATTAATGCATTTGACTGAGGATTAGAGGACTGATACTTATCCAATAAACTTTTAAATATTATTAGTGTATTATAGTTTACCACATTTCTAGGCAGTATGTACCATTTGTTGACAACTCTATCGAAGAAAAAAACACTTGGCTTCATTAGACTGGAAATGTTTGCTGATGATTTTATAACCATTACCTCTAGTATAATTTGACTGGTCAAAGGTGAAGTACTTGTCAACTTTCATATTGTCATGTCCCTTAAATATTTTGCGTACTTGAATCAGATCCCCTTGTAATCTTTGCTTCAATACATTAACACAGCTTTAACCCTTCTAAATGTTCCTAATATGGTTTGTTCTTTAATGTGGGTATAATTTTTGTAGCTCTTTGCTGCACTCTTATTTCCTTCTTGTCACAAGGAGACCAAAATTGAAGACTGTACTCTAAACAGGGCAGTACTGTACTAAGGAATTGTATAGGGTGAAAATGATATTTGATTTGAATTCAAAGTCTTGCAATTTATCTGACTAGTTTATTTTTACTGCTTTTGTGCATTGTGGACTTAATTTCAAGTAATTTGTTTTTATTATTTCTAATTTTTTCTTGGTTCACATTCTTTGGTAACATATTATTCATGGTGTACCTAATTTTTACATTTTTACATCCTATATTCAAAAGTGCCCTATCAAGGTTAAAATCCATTTGCTGTGTTTGAACCCAGTTAAATAATTTATTTAGATCTCTTTAAATCATCAACCTATTTTGTGTGTGTCAACCCTATTACCAACTCTGATTAGATGATGATGATGATGATGATGATGATGATGATGATGATGATGATGATGATGGTGATGATGATGTACCATCAGCAAATTTGGAGATCTTGCAATACTGTAAAGAGGGAGTCCCTGATAAACGAAAGGGTTAGGTACCTTTAAAATCTTTCGTATATAAATTTTTTGTATATTGAAGCATTTTTCCCCATAAGAAACTTAAAAAAATGAGGAGATGCGTTCCAGAAGCCCCCCAAAAACTGTCCACTAACTACTCTGTACTGTAATAGGCTGGTTGTAAGCTCTTAAATCTACAGTAGAAATGTTAATAAAGGCTAAATGAACTTTAAGAAGTTGTTTATTTATCAAATTACTGAGTAAAAAACAGAAAACGGTACTGTATAGTACAGTATATACAAGTGAGGCCTGATCTCACTCACGCCCTGGCCTTCCTTGTGCCTCTTGATAATTTTGAGCTTGCGCTCCAGTGTCAGGGTTCGGTGTAGCGTTTCTTGACAGACTCCACAGATGATGATGAAGGTGCAGGACGCTTAGGTGGCATGATGCAAGATGTGAGAGATGCAAAAGATTCTGGTACAGAAGGCATGCGCTACACAGCTGGGGAGTGGGAACAGACTGGGACAAAGTGGAGGTAGTTGCTTGCCTCACCATACATGACAGTGGCGCTGCAGTCGGTTGCATGCCAAATTTGAATCATTTTCTCATAGCACTTTTCGTACCATCGAAGCATATGCATTTTGTATAGGGGAATTTGTCCTACATTTTTCACTATCGTTACTTCGAATTTTCGTATATTGGGGTTTCGTTTAATGGGTACTCCCAGTACAAACACTCATAAGTACTGTCAAAATAAATTAGGAACAATACAAAGCCCAGAATTGAACCCAGTAGTATACTCCACTTATGACCTTCATCCAGGCTGATGAATGACTTAAGAAACTCCCAATTATCATAACTGCTGGTGGTCACTGCTTTAAGCAGGGATGGTCAAAGCTGGGCTGGGAGGCTAAAAAGCACACCAAGACCTTATCCACCAACGATGCGGTGTTTTCAAAATTAAGGCACTGTGCTTGTCATTGTAAAGCTATTTCCCAACTTTCTGAAAACACACATTACTATATTCTGAAACAAAAGAACTTACTTGCACATTCATGATGTTTGTATCCTCAACAAGAAGAACAATCCGAGGAGGTCTAGCTCTGACGTAAATGAATGACACTTCACTCTCTCTCAGTCCTCCTTCCACATTCCTGAAGTATTTGAAATACAGAGTATGAATGCTGAAACACAGTAACAGCCTAGGATTAGGAATCTTGCAACAGCAGTTTAACATGAGAAAAATGGAAACATGAAACTATTTCATGGTAGTAGGTGAGGGCACTCACCATCCACTCACTCAATATAATGCTGCTCTCGGGTGACTGCCCTTTCCTCTCTTCCTTCCTTCTTTCTTTCCTTCCTCTACTGTCGTTCCTTCATTCTTTCCTCTTCAGTATGTCTATGGGTGACTACACTGAGTGACATGCCAAATTGTTTCCTGTACACCAGGAAACTATTTACTAGGTGGTAACCTAGTAACCAAATTATGATGCTTGGTGGTTTAATAGGTAAATAAGGCGCTCCAATCGGACTGAGCCTGTGTAGGTTTATATCCAAGGAATGGCTGGGGTTTATTGCTCATGTAATGCCACTCAAGGATGAGTGAGGATGGTTACTCTCATCTTAAATATCAGGACCAACTTGCCTAGCCCCGGGCCTCTACGTTCTTCATGAGCCAAACAAGATCAGATGGTGATGATGATGAGACTATTTCAGCTTTTAATAGTTATTACACCAAGTAGATTTTTAAAGATACTGTAATTACTACTAAATGATTACCTGTTCTGTTGTGATCATTAAATGATTGTTATACTGTAGCTTTTCAGTCATCCATCACTTGTTTTTAAAGCAAATAAGCTACTGTTAGATGGTAATGGAAGCAAATGCAAAAAGAAAATAGAGTTGTGGTAGGTGGGGGCACTCACCATCCACTCACTCGATGTAGTGCTGCTCTCAGATGTCTGCCCTTTCCTCTTTTCCCTTCATTCCTTCCTTCCTCTTCTGTCTTTCTTTACTTCATTCTTTCCATGTCCATCTGCCTATGGGTGACTTTACACTCCCTCTTTTGTCTTTCTGTTCTTTATTCTTTCCTCTTTCTTCTGCCTGTGGGTGACTCAATGCCGAGTGACAAGCCGAATGATTTCTGTACACCAGGAAACCATTTACTATGCTGGGTGGTAACCATATAACCAAATTATGGCGCCTGGTGGTTTAGTGGGTAATTATGGCGCTCCAATCTGATTGAGCCAGTGAAGGTTTATATCCAAGGGATGGTTGAGGTTATTGCTCATGTAATGCCACCCAGGGATGAGTGAGGCTGGTCACTCTCATCTTAAATGTCAGGACCAACTTGCCAAGCCCTGGGCTCTCATGCTCCTCACGGGACAATGTAGGACTGGATGATGGATGGATGGATAAAAAAAACTAAACAGAGGTATTACAATGCCTACAGAATCTTCAAAATGAGTATATTTTGTTGTAATTTTGGATTACATGTATGCACAAGTAAATTGCTGCTCAGTAATGGATTGTTTAACACACCCATAGTGTTTGTTTAACACACCCATAGTGTCATCAATAGGACCTAATTACTATAATCTGAGTTAATACTTATTTAGTTAATTTTCCTGGACTCTGAAACTGAAGATGGCTATCCTGCTGATCAAATAGCTGAGTGCCTTTTCAAGCTGCTGTGCTTTATTACTTATTGCTGTTATAATAATGCAACTTTCATATCACATAAACTAGTCAAGGAAGCAAGGCTGGAATAATGCAATACAGAGTTACTGGGAGGTACAGAGACATGCTGTATTACTGTGATGGTTCAGCTATATGGAGAGAATGGAGTGACAACCTAAAGGAGTGAGATGACTGTACAGGTCATGGGAGAAGAATTCAAAGCACAAAGTACAGTGATAAGGGAATGTATGAAGAAGGATGCTGTGTTATGGGAAGAAGGGTTGTTACTGAGTTTGAAGAAAAATCCTGAATATTCCTTTGCTGCTGCCACTCCAAATGGGATGCAGCAGTGAGCAACAGGTGGACAGACACATACGGAGACAGATAGATAAATGGACAGACAACTGAACATGTTGAGAGACAGGACAGACAGATAGCTAAATAGAAAGGGTGAGATAGATACAAAATGACAGACACACAGAGTACCAACACCCAAGATTTTTACACACCTGTTGTTTTGAAAGTCCGGACTGGCTCTCATCACTTCCCACACAGACTTGCCATTGCACAGAAGGTTGTGTCGTGTGGGAGCATCACGGTTGTGGCTGCCTTCATCACACAAATCCCTAACCTGAAAAATTAACAATCTAAATTAGTACTTTCTTTGTTAATCTTCTTTAAATGATGATGGCTTTACCACCATTTTCTATATTGTATTGCCTGGTGATTTTACTGAGTGTGGGTGCATTGTAATTGTGCTTGCCTTCATTGCCCACTTCCCTAACCTGCAATTAACAAACCAGATGAGTACTGTGCTGTTATGTCAGGGCAATGATTGTACTATCTGAGCTAGATAACAATATATTTTTGTATTATTTTTTACTGTAATGATTCATTACTGAAGCAAGTTTTACAGAGATCTCTCATTGTGAAGGGCTTAGCATCCTTGTGCCTTCCTCACATTCACACCACTCCAGGTACCCACATTCTATGTTCCAGATCTCTTCAATTTTCTTTTGTTCTCCTCTTGATGCCCTTAATCTGCCCATCCCAAATCTCCTCTTCTCTCCTGAACAATATTCATTTCATTCCATCCATACCATACCACTTCATTTTTCTCTCACTTTGGTGTACTCCCATGCCCAACTTCAGCACATTCCCTCCTTCCCCTTCACACCTTCAGCCTCATCCTACAATACCCTTTCCCTTCCTAGCCTCTCTCCAGACCTCCCCTTTCCCTCCAAATTCCTTTTCACTTCTCCCCTTTCCCCCAGAAAATCCATTTCAGCCTTCCCCTTTCCCTCCAAAATCAACTCCACCCATTCCAACTCTCTCCACCCCCCCCACATTCCATTTTCATAACTTTCTTTGTCCCTCAAATACATTCTGACCCTTCCTTTTCCTTCCAAATCAACTTCACCTCTTCCCTCTCCCTCCTCTCTCTCCATCTTCCCTTCAAAATCCACATGATCCTTTCCCATCCCCCTTTTCACTCTTCCCTACAAAATCCTGTTTGCTCCATCCCTTACCTTTCCATTTTTTCGATCCTTTCCCACACCCCCTTTTCACTCTTCCCTACAAAATCCAGTTTGCTCCATCCCATACCTTTCCATTTTCCCTATCCTCCAAACCCATTTCCACTTCTTCCTTTGCACCCCAGAAATCATTCTACCCCACCCATTCCTCTTTAAATTTACTTCCAACCCTTCTTTCCACAATTTACACCCCTCTCCTTTCCCCCCAGTACCTACCCCAGCCTTTCTCTTTTCTTCCCCACCCTTCCTTTCCCCTCCTCCCAATCAAAGGAGCCTGCACGCTTAGCATAACTCACAGCAGGACAAAGGATGGGGCTGGCAGGGACAATTATATTCAGCAGGGACTAGATCTTTAATATTCCTATGAAGAGGTCTACAAGGGTGCTGAATAGTTTTGATATTTGATTTACTTATTTATCATCATCATCATCACCATCAAGCAATGACACATCCTACATTATCTCCTTTGAGATGTAAATTAAAGCCCTTGACTATGCTAGCAGAAAATTTAACGGTTGATCGCCAGGTTACACCTTTGGTGCCATTACATGACATCTCCCGTCACTCTTTGCACACTCAACCCTTTTAGCAGGAGCTGTCATTTTCATTTCCAGATTAATACCTCTAAGACGCTCAGGCCTGAACCAAAAGCACCTTCCGATTTCACTATTGCTCTGAATGGCTGGAGCTTACTGCTGTGGGGATGTTTGCCAGTGCTGATGTGGTACTGCTATGGGGATGTTTGCCAGTGCTGATGTGGTAGTGTTGGCTAGACTGCCAATGTGGATGTGTAAACTATTCCTCAAAAATCACCTCACTCAGAACCTATACAACGAGAATGTTTTTTGGAATTCCAGGATGATGAATGTGGTAAATGGTCTGGCTGAAAAATCTACTTTGCACAATTCCTATTCATATATTCAGAAGTGAAGAAATTAATCTGGAGGTGGCAAAAATAAAGAATAAACAACATCACTGGCATGATGGGGGACTAATTATTGGCATGCTCACTGTGTGACCTGTGATGTGAGAAGAAACATCACAAGGGTTGAGAAATGGACATGTGGGCAAGGGAATGGATGGGATAGGGTGAAACATTGGCAAGCAGTGGGGTTGGGACAAGAATGTGTACCCAGTGAAAATGGGTGCTGTAGTGGATTCCCCCCCCCCCCAGACTCTGGGCATAGACCTCACAGCCTGCTCCCAAGGCCCAGTAGTCCTCCTACATACCATACCCCTCTACATGTGCAGTGAAGTTTATAAAAAATATCCTCCATGTGTAGCATGAGGACAGTGAAGGTCTTAAAAAAAATATATAAATACAGTATCCTCCAACAGTAAAGATGCTGGAGGTGGAGAAAATTAACTGATAGTGGGGGATGAATAAATGGAAGGATGAGGTGGAACTGTCGTGGGGGATATGTAGTCACAAAAGGGTACCAAATGAAAATAGATAATGTACAGGTAATAGTTTGAATGCTCTTTCAGAGTTTTCTCCAACAAGGACAATAACAAAAGAAAAACAAATTCCTGTTGCTCTCATTAGCCTGGCATCTTGCAATGTGAGTAAAATGGAGGAAGCAACTCTGACTTCTCTGATTTATGTCTATGAAAGGTTCCAATTGTTTCCCCAGTCTTTCCATCACAAGTGTATAAAGGACATTGTTAGTATGACCATGATGATAACTGTGTACAGTCATAGATAATTATTTTTTGTCACAGTATTCGTAGAGACCTGTAGCAAACAAGGGTGGGACTTGATTTGACTCACTGTCGGTTGTCATCACTCTTAACTGCTTTGTTTTTAATGGCTGGTTGATCCTACACACTACTAAAGCATCCATGTGTTTTTAACCTGCCATACTAATGACAGTGTTAGTGTTTATGATAAACCATATTGTTGTTGGCTTTGGAGATAGTCATACCATTCTTAAGTGATTTATTCTACATACAGTAAACTCTCAATTATCCGTCACTGCAATATCTGGTCCAATGCAATATCTGGTGTTGCTGGCTCGGCTCTAGCAAGGCAATATCTGGCGAAATTATGCAATATCTGGTGCCGAAATGGGACATAACTGGCGGTTCTATGCAATATCCAATGCTGAGGTGTATCAACCAGCTCCTAAACAGTAGCCAACTGATATACTGTATGCTAAATTTTCATCTTTTACCCATGGGAAAGTTTTTAGGATAGGTTCAAGATGGCTAATATCGCAACATCCAGCTCGATGCCAAATATTGAGCCAATGGGGGGTACTATGTTATATCTGGCATTTTGCTTTAAACAGCGTAAGGCTTGGCTGAATTATGCCGGATAAATGAGAGTTTACTGTACTGGCCTACCCCTTAATATTCTCCAGTTTGTCTTTGACACCTTTAACCCTGGAATATGCTGTATCAGTATCATACAAGAGAATATTGAGGTTTAATAAGCAAACTAATCAATAAAGAAAAGGCGCTACTGCTGTACAGTATTTGGTCTCATTACTGATACATTAAGCAAACATCTCAGTATAATCTTGCAAGTTATTCATGGAGCTGTGTCGATATTCAAACAATATAAATAACACAAAAGAGAATGTTAAAGTGCCATATGCTAAATAATTCGCATAAGAAGTGCTACGAAACCTTCCATTCCACAACTTTGTAATGCTAGCTGTTAACGACTTATCATAGAGGATGAAGTTTTTGCATCTTGGTTAGCTACTGTATAAGAGCTTTGTGACATTTGTACCCATGCAGCATCATTACATGTGTACTCCCTGCCCTCCAGGTTCAGTACACACTGATCAGCATTCCAGTCCTACATAGGTCAGCCTAGCATTCATAACTAGGAGCCAAATTTTACCTTTAGTCAGGTCCCTCGCCCCCAAATACAGTGATATGCTTTTGATAGTCTTGCTGCCTGCAGATGATTTTTCTCAGCTTAACAGAAACTTTTCAAATTGGTGGGGTTGGTTATATTAATCTGTTCAAAGAGCGAAATTTCAGATGACAATAAAATCATATGGAGGCACGAATACCAGTGATGATAAAAATAGTAATAGTAATAATAAGGAAAAGCATTCAGGAGTCAAATGCTCCCGCCAAAATATGCTGTTGGCCAAGTTACAGGCTACTTACAAACCAAATGTGAAGATATTTTGCAAAACTCAACAGAATCCAGTCACCGTGTTTCACGAAAAGCCAATCCATATTAAAGAAACTAGTTGACCATTGGAAGCTATTTTAGTGACCTTGACCTTGACCCCGAGTGACCATTTTCAAACTCGACCAAGACTTTGGCAATATCTTGATACCTTGAAGGTTTCATGTTGATAGTTCAAGCCGTTCATGAGATACAATGGTAACACACACACACACACACACACACACACACACACACTAGCAGAAACATTATTGCTCAGCCTTGCTAAAGGTGGGTAATAATAATAATAATAATATAATAATAATAATAATATAATAATAATAATAATAATAATAATAATAATAATAACAACAGATACAAATGAAGAAAAAGTATTCGGGAGCTGAATACTAATAGCCTGCCAGAGTATGCTGTTGGCCAAGTCCAAGATTTAGGCCATATCTTGATACCCTGGAGGTTTCAAGTTGATAGCTCTAGCCGTTCATGAGATACAAAGGCGGGCGATAAAAACTAGTTGACCTTTGGCAGTAATTCTGGTGACCTTGACCTTGACCCCGAGTACCCATTTTTGAACTCGGCCAAGATTTTCGTCATACCTTGATATCCTGGTTTCATGTTGATTGCTCAAGTCGTTCATGAGGTATAAGGGGAACACACACACACACACACACACACACACACACACACACACACACACACTGGCAAAAACGTTATTGCTCCGCTTTCTAAAGGCAGGCGATGAAAACTTCCTTACCAGTTTATTTCTGTATATGGCACATCCATATAAGCAGTCAAAGTTGTAAGTTACCCCTTTAGGAACATTTTTTGTCATTAAGTTCACAGATTAGCGAATAACTGTCTGCTAGGTTCTGTAGCCATCCTGAAGGCTGATTTGCCAGTTTTGCCCATTCTACGGTTCCAGTTGTACGGAATGCATGACATACCGGTACTGTAGTATACCTTTGAGCTACAAAGAGGACAACCAGTATTCTGCATGATTTGTGAATTTACTCGATATTACAAAGATGTTAACGGCATATGAGATGACCAAGTTGTAAAATACATCATATATCACAGAGATGTGCTAGGGAGAATATTGTGTCGTATTCTAAGGTTGTGGAGATTGTGTAGCACCACTTAGAAATTTATTCCTTTCATTACACCTCAGTATCTTTGTTACTGATGCAAACTATGTTGATTTTAAAAACGATATAAATAACATACAAAAGATTATGGTTTAATAAGCAAAGCAATTCACTATGGAAGATGAATTACAAACAATCGTAAGTTAACATGTATAACTGTATTCTACAATAGGGTGATTATCAAAGAGAAAATAAATTGGCCAAGAAGGTGCAGTAGGTGGAAAAGTCACAATACCATCTAGCTGTATGGTGTAAGTTACTTGCTATTGTTGGGGTTGTGTGTTTTTGTTGGCTTATTTACGCACCCCCAACATTGCTGTGTAGCAAGAATTCCTCCCCCCACCCCCATCCCGCCACACTGAAGGCTGCGGTGACCTCGTAAATTTGGGTCATACTCATGATAATTTGAGGTGCCAATTACTGGAAGGCCAACATGACGTGCTGCCTCCCTCACCTTGCGAACCAACCTCACCTTTACACTCAAGTCTCACAAACACATCCTCACATCCTACCAGTACCTCACAAACACAACTTCACACCTTACCAGCCTCACAAACATTTTCACACCCTACTAGCCCCAAAACACATCTTCACACCCTGCCATACTCAAAACACACCTTCACACTCTCCCATACCATTACTATTGCGTTATTACCCTCACTCTTACACACCCTGTCAATCTCACAAACCTACCCACCTCAAATACCTTCATCTTCACATCCTAAGAACTTCACGTACCTCATTTCTCAAATCCTACCCCCACCTCCATCCCCCCCACACACTCTACGAACCTCACAAACCCTTACTCTAGCACCAAACAAACCTTACACACGGTCACCCTCACATCCTGTCAACATCACACACCCAATCAATCTCACACACTCACCCTCACACCCATCATCCTCACACTCACCCTCATCCTCACACCCTACGAAGCTCACACCTTTGCACCGTACCAACTTCTCATACTCACGCTCACTTCTTGCTTCGCTATCTTTACTTCCTGCTCAGAATTTGATGACTTAGTATTCTCTGTAACAGACAACCTTGAACGAACCATCAGGTCTTACTGTTTCCTTTCCCATTGTACTTTTACTTGTATGTACCTTTATGCATCCTACCATCACCTGTCCTTACACTCTACCATCCACTCTCACACCCAAGTACTCTCATCCTTACACACACACACTGCCATCCTCACTTTCACACCCTTCTACCTCAACCATCGCACTCGGGCACTATAATAATCTTCAAAGGAAAATCATACGTGTATAAATAAATAAATAAAAATAAAACCAACGTAAGAACACCGACCACAACCATACCCTTATAACTTGCAGACCAGATCACTCGGTAAAAATGACTTAAAAATCTCATCGTGTTTTAATACCGGTCCAATTAGAAACCGTGGAGAGAGAGAGAGAGAGAGAGAGAGAGAGAGAGAGAGAGAGAGAGAGAGAATCTATGACGGCAGCCGCGACCCCTACTAATACCCACTCATGTTAAGGGGTGTAAGGGAAAGTCAATGCCACCACAGGGCTGCAATGCGGGGTGTTGGAAGTATGGGGGAGAGGTAGAGGGGGGAGCTGGTAAGGGGAGCAGGGGGTGATGAGGGAAGGAGGCAGAGGGTGTAAGGGAACGTGTTCCGACGCACTGCAGCCCTGTGGTGACACTGACTTTCTCTTACACCCTGGTCAAGGACTATGTGCCGCGACTGTACCTGAAATCATGGTTTGCCGAAGAAATCGTGGTAACCGCCCCCGAAACCGTGGTAGCCGCAGAGGATTTCGTGGGCAAAACTGGATTCGGTTCAAATTCATTCCTGCCGACGATTTCAGGTACAAAAAGTTTTCCCTGATACCAGAGCGAGCTGAATGGAGAACTTGGAGGCTATACTGCAGTATTTTGTTTATTTTTCAAATTATTACTTTCCATTATATATATTATTAATTATGAAAGCTTAAATAACCTTTTATATCGTTCACGGGTGAAATATCGATGTCGATATTGTTTACATTGGGGAGCGGACACAGCACATCACGCTGGGTGAAGAATTGTAGGAATCTCGCCATTCATTCAACACTGTAGATATGATGGCATCTGCGCAGATAGTATGGAAAACGGCTGCTGATATCGCCCTCATTGAAAAAATAAGGCCATTCCCTTGTCACGAGAAGGCGGCTCCGCAGCCGCCTTCTCGTGGTTTTGGCCGCCGCCGCTTCTTTCTTCTCAAGTGTCACCACTGCAAGAGCCAATGCAGCAATCACTCTCCCCTCAGCAAATTCAAGAAAAGCCATGTAGCATTTGATACGTGTGACTCGTATGAGACGGTGGAACAGACTCCGGTGTGCTTGGTTTACATTTTGGCCGACCGTCGGCAGCGTTCGAGGAACGTGTGTGATAGGGCTTGTGCCTGGTTCCAGCCAATGGTTCAAGCAAACCACGAACGCGTTCCATCGGCAAACCATGATTTCAAGTACCGTGTGATACCCCCTTTACGGAGAAGTCACGAAGATTGGCCAATTAATGTGCGACCCCAGTCTAAGGTTTTCCATCTCCGCCATTTTGTATCAACTCACCCTACACCTGTTATTTTGGATCAACTCTTACCTTTCATCGCCATTCTAGATAGACTTTTACTACCCTTCATCTCCGCCATTTGGGATCAGTTCTAAACCTTCATCTCCGCCATTTTGAATAAACTCCTGCTCTACTTCTCCGTCAATTTAGATCGTCTTCCCTACATCACCATTTTAGATCAACTACATATATCAACTTTTGCATTAACTTTTTCCCTACATTTCCGCCATTCTGCATAAGCTTTTACATGTTTCCTCTGAATAAACACATACCGTAAACGAGCACTGCTGCTCCCACTCACCTCCCTTCACAATATGCCGTTGCAAATAAAGCAGACAAAAAATCAAATGAAAAGAGAGAGAGAGAGAGAGAGAGAGAGAGAGAGAGAGAGAGAGAGAGAGAGAGAGAGAGAGTGTTGTCAACATTCAGTAAAAACTGGCACTCACCGTCTCCAGCTCCGGGAAGGCCAGAAATGATGACGATATTCCCGGGTCATCCTCCTTCCTGAGACTGAAGGCACACGACAGGTTACCGGGGTGGCACTGTGAATTGGGCGGCACTGGGAGGTTGGCACAGGTGTTGGGGCGCCAGGTAGCATCGGGGGCTAGGTAGTGGGGCGGATGTACAGGGTTACCGGTGTGACCCTGCTCCTCGAACACACCATACCGGTACTGCAGCCAAGCGCGGGCCAGAAGACGACCTGAAAGTGATAAGACTCAGTAAGATTTTATCAGACTTATTTATTCTCTCTCTCTCTCTCTCTCTCTCTCTCACACACACACACACACACACACACACACACACACACACACACACACACACACACACACACACACACACACACACACACACACACACACACACACACACACACACACACACACAGCCAGAAGTCAATCGCCTCACTCAAAATCCATCGTACACCTCACTACCTCACTCCCCACCAGGGCACATCTCCCAGCACCATCACACGGTCCTTTTGTCTCACTAATGTCCCTCCCTGGACAATTAATGATCACTAACAGGCAGTCGTGTGCCGGGACGGGAAACTGGTGGCTTGTGGGGGCCCCCCCATGTCAGGTCCCGTTATAGGCTAGTCCCTCCCTTAACCCAACAACCTTACCCCCTCCACCTCCCCACTTCCCATCTCACGTTTTTTTTCTTTTAATCCTAACCCAGCATAACCCCCATTCCCTCTCCTCTTCCCATCTTCTCTTGTCTTTCTTTTTATCCTAACCCAGCGTAACACCTCCTCCCATCTTTCCCTCTACTCTCGTTTTCTTTTTTTCGTTCTTTCCTATCTCGTTCTCTTTCTTTTTATCATATATCTCTCGCTTTCTTTTCTTCGTTATTTCCTATCTCGTTCTCTTTCTTTTTATCATATTCGTGCACTAACCTCCCCTACTTCACACTTCTGTCTTGTGTCCTGTTCATACCACCTTTCGTTTTTTTTCTTAATTGATCCTAATTCCCTTTCGCTATACTGCCTCATCCTATTTGTGCCCTTTATTACCCAGTCACCCTTTCTTTTTTCCTGTTCGTTTCCTAACGTAATCTTTGCTCGGTTTCTCTTATATTTATCTTCTTGTCCTGGTCTCTCTCTCTCTCTCTCTCTCACTCTCTCTCTCTCTCTCTCTCTCTCTCTCTCTCTCTCTCTCTCTCCTGCAACAAAGGAATACTTTTTTTCTATTAATTTTATGGCTAGAACACCTTACTGGGATACCTGAGTGTCTGATCCCCTCTCCCCTCTATCTCTCATTACACCTACCATTTTTGTCCTTCCATGATTCTCTCTCTCTCTCTCTCTCTCTCTCTCTCTCTCTCTCTCTCTCACACACACACACACACACACACACACACACCTACCCCCCCCCCCGTCACATGGCCATTGTGGGGGCGTTGGGTTGTCAAGGAGTGAATGGTGGGGGGGGGATTTGGATGGGGAAGGAGGAGCAGGATCAAGCCCTAAAAAGGGCTAAGAAGGGCTGACAAAGGACTGAGGAAGAGAAATAAAAGACTGACGAGGGCTAGAGAGGGCTGAGAGGGGATGAGAAAGGTAAACCATGTCTGAGAATGATCTAGGATGGGCCAAAAAGGGTGGTAAAGGGCTCAAAAAAGTTGAAAACGGACAAGAAGCACCGAAAGCGAGTGGAAGGCCTGAAAAAAGCAAAAAAATTGACTGAGAATGTGCTGACAAAAGGCTGGAAATTGCTAAGAATATGCTGATATGCTGATTTGGGCTTGAAAAGGTCTAAGAAGGCTAAAAGTGGCTGAGGGATGGAGACGTGAGGTGGAAGAGCTGTAATGGGCTGAAGATGGGTGGCTAAGAAAGAGCTGAGAATGGCTGGGAAGTAGACTGGGTAAAGCTGAGAATAAGGAGGGTGAGAGGGAAAATGTAAAATCCTATCATATATACGGTATATCATCATCATCATCAGCCGTTTGAGTATCCACTGCAGGACCGGCTTATCCCGACCGAAGTCGGGACGATACAGCCAATGTATCTCTACCAAGTAGCTTAGGCTGTCTAGTAGAGACTGTACAGTATGTAGGGTGAGAAGTGCTTGTAAGTGTAATTGTAGTGTTGGAGTGGCTTTGGATGTGTGTGTAGTCTGTGAACCATGTGTAAACGGCCCGCGCAAGCCGACTGGGTGCAAGCATACTTTATAGTAAGCGACACTGGTTCAACCACAGCACCCCTTGTGTCCGCCAATGCAGTACGTGGCCGGATGAACACTCCCAAAGTTTATTACCCTGGCGGGGCGCGAACCCTGGCCCACCCGTGTACGAAACGCACACTCTACCACTGTACCACAGAGGCTCCATACGGTATATATATATATATGAGAGAGAGAGAGAGAGAGAGAGAGAGAGAGAGCATAAATGGTGAGGGGGTGAGATGTGAAAAGATCCGGGAAGGGCTAAAGGGTGAGAATAGGCGGAAAAAAGGGACTGGAAAGGGTTAAGAGGAGAGAAGGGAGGGCTGGGAAAGGACAGTGAGTGAGTGAGGGGCTGGGCTGGAAAGGGCAGCGAGGGAGGGAAGGAAAGGCTGAAAAAGGTTGAAGGGGGGTTGAAAAGTGGAGGAATGGAAGGGATAAGTGGCAGAAGGAGGTGTGTTCTGAATGGAGATGGAGGCGAGGGGAGGGAGGAGAGGTACGGATGAAGAAACAGGGGAAGAGAGGGGAGGGATGGGCTGGGGGAAGGGGAAAATATGGAAAAAATGACGGAAAAATGAGAGAGAGAGAGAGAGAGAGAGAGAGAGAGAGAGAGAGAGAGAGAGAGAGAGAGTCGGTTAATGGAGGGATCTTTTTATGTGCAATTCATGAAAAAAAAGGTTTGTTGTGTTGTGTAGGGCCTCTGGTGTTGTGGAATATACTGGTGTAAATTTGGTATGAAACCTGGTGTGGTGGTGTTGGTGTTGCTGGTATGGCTGTGTGTTGTATTTGAATTGCCTGGTGTTGGGAGGTGTGTTGTGAAAGGATAGGAAGTTTGATGGTGTGTGGTGTAGATGAGGCTGCTATGCTGGTGTGTGGTACAGGTGTGACCAGTATGATGATAAGCGTTAAGTAGGTGAGGGTGGTATGATGGTGTATGATGTAATAATTGTAGAACTGTATAGTGTGTGTGTGTGTGTGTGTGTGTGTGTGTGTGTGTGTGTGTGTGTGTTGGCGTACGTTAGGCTAATACGCTGGTACATGGTGTGAGAAAGATAAGAGAGGAGCTGCACTCCTCTGTGTAATGTGTAATGTGTTATGAAAGAAAAACTAGTATGGCGTGTGGATCAGATAAGAATGGAATCGAATGGTGTAGGTTGGTGTCGCGAGGGATGGCGATATGAAGGAATATGGTAAAATCAAAGTAGGCATTAACTGAGTGGTGAAAATAATACGTAACTGTACAGTGCATACGAGTGGTGTGAAAGTAGTAGTGGTATGAAATAATTAAGTATATGTTCAATTCCTGGTATGGTATTCTGCGACTGGTATTCGGTTATTTTAGGGTGGAGGTGTGGTGAGGGAAATCTTTCAGTGACATCGTGGCATCTGAAGGAGGGTCAAAAATGGGCCTGTGTATGTGAAGGATGTCATATCTGGAGGGTTACATGGGGGTGTCAATATATGGGAGGCCGTATTAGGGATGTTGAGTAAATAATGAGAGAGAGAGAGAGAGAGAGAGATAGAGAGAGAGAGAGAGAGAGAGAGAGAGAGAGAGAGAGAGAGAGAGAGAGAGAGAGAGAGAGAGAGAGAGAGAGAGAGAATTTCAAGGTGATCCAGCCTCAAAAATAATATAAAAGTAGTTCCCAATCACAGGAGACGAAAGGATAGTAATAATAATAATAATAATAATAATAATAATAATAATAATAATAATAATAATAATGAAGAAATGAGAAAAGCAAGTCCAGCTGCTGCATCCCCAACAACAAAGGTGCCCACGTCATTAAAAGTGAAAGATGGGTATCATAACTATACACCCAACAGCCACAAACCATCAAACGACCGGTGTGAAAGGTATGAGCTAGCGTGTCAGGGGAGATCTGGCGGTTGTGTAGGGCTGGGGGCAAAGGTAGAGACAGAGGGTGGGAGAAGGATTCTTGAACGTATTTACGATCGATTCCGTCTCGTAACTTAGACTTTGTTTTGCTGGAAGAAATACATATAAGAATCTTCTGCACTCTTTCCTCGCTCATACTTAAAACGAAGTAAAACTAAACCCGTTATTTACTTTCTCGTAACCATTTTTTTTTTTTTACCCCGAGGAGGAACCAGAGACACGGGAAGACTGCACTAAGACTACACTCTCCTTTCCTTGACCATTCAAAGAAAACAGATCAGTTACGAAAGGAAGAACTAATAATGTGTGTTTGTGAATCAAGGTCCGGGACCCGAAAGATGCCAAAGTTCCCAGAGAAAGAGGAGAAAGAGAGGGACCTAAATGTTTGCCCTGAGGAACTCCGCGCGAACCAAACCCTTCTGCTACAAACGAGACTGAGGACTCAAATGGTGTCTTCTCATGCGACGTCGCGTTTTTAAGTGATGCCTTCTGTACCTGGGACGTGGAAGAGGTGGGGTGCTAGGACTGTATGTGGGGTGAGGAGGTGTGTGAAAAGGGAGGGAGGGAGGTATGGCAGAATTGTGAGGTAAGGAAGGAGGTAGGTGTGAGAAGTGAGGTGTGATGGGCATGAGAGATGATGTGCATGCAGGTGTAAGGGAAAAGTGAGAAGTAGCGAGGTGTGAGGAAGACGAGGTAAACAGAAGTTGGGGTAAAGAGGTGAAAGTTGTGGTGAAGAGAGGTTTAAAGGAGGAAGGGAGATGAGGTGAACAGGGGTGTAAGTGAGAGATTTCAGGTGTAAGGCAGAGAGGTGAAGAGATGGGTTAGAGAGATAAGATGAAAAGAAGTGAGAGGGAGAGATGATGAGGCATGAGACAGTGAGGTGTGAGGTAGGCTTAAGAGAAGCCCTTGTAAGTGATACCTTATGTTCGGGGTACGGGGGTGGGAAAGAGGTAATTGTGTGTGTGTGTGTGTGTGTGTGTGTGTGTGTGTGTGTGTGTGTGTGTGTGTGTGTGTGTGTGTGTGTGTGTGTGTGTGTGTGTGTGTGTGTGTGTGTGTGTGTGTGTGTGTGTGTGTGTGTGTGTGTGTGTGTGTGTGTGTGTGTGTGTGTGTGTGTGTGTGTGTGTGTGTGTGTGTGTGTGTGTGTGTGTGTGTGTGTGTGTGTGTGTGTGTGTGTGTGTGTGTGTGTGTGTGTGTGTGTGTGTGTGTGTGTGTGTGTGTGTGTGTGTGTGTGTGAGGAAGCAAATATATGCAAAATTTTAATTTACTATGGTTATACTGTTAAGTAACGCAAGGTGATTCTCTCTCTCTCTCTCTCTCCGTTTATCCTCATACCCATCGATCCATTCCTTGACCTCTAGAGAGGTTTAGAAAATCTTTCATCCTCTCCATACTTCTCTATAACACAGTCGAAATTCTGCCACCCTATCCACAAACCCAACAAATGAAATTATTCATTATATTCATTGGCCGATGCCGCATCCTGTGTGAAGTGGACTCTACTGATTGAGCTCGACTGGCATTTTGTCCTCTACTAAACAACAACCCTTCCTCTTCACGCACCATAGCAGCCTCTTTCATACATGATACTCTCCCATCTTACCTTTTCAACTTGTTCTTCGCCTTCCAATCCTAACTAATCCCTCTCCACCATTTTCTCTACTACCTTACCTCTCCACCTTGTCACTGGTTGTCCTGTCTTTCTGTTAAGCATCTTCCTTACTACCTTATTTCATCTTTTTTACTGGTATACTTATAACTATTTTGTAATCACCATCCTCCCTGTTCACGTTTTCCAACCTTACCTTTCAGTATTCTTCTTGTGTCGATCTATCTTACCTCTCCATGCCGTCTTTGTTCCTTCTATCTTTCTAACCACCCGGTTCCCAAGCACATTCTTCCACAGCCTCACTCTTCATCTGCTCCATATGGCCAGACCACTCATTCAGAACCACATCCTCATCCATCTCTCCATCGCACATTCAAATGTATAAATGGCAAAAGTATCAACGAGACTAAATGATAAATGACTGCTAAATGCAACGAAGTATGATACGTTTCCAAAGGTTGTAAGAAGCTCAAAATAAGTGAGACTGAGCGTAACTTGTAGATACCTGCTAACTAACGAGGTCACAGCAGTGCGGGTAGGTTAAAATTAATCTAAAATACGAATGTAAATGAGAGAGAGAGAGAGAGAGAGAGAGAGAGAGAGAGAGAGAGAGAGAGAGAGAGAGAGAGAGAGAGAGAGAGAGAGAGAGAGAGAGAGAGAGAGAGAGAGAGAGAATTATAAATGACGAGTAAATAATAATAAAGTAACAGATGTGTGAGGCAGGGTTGACATTTGCGCGACATCTGCCTTGTGTGACTAATAGGCGTTGTGGTACAGGTGTGGTCAGAATGGGTGATTAGCGGTGTGAGAGAGAGAGAGAGAGAGAGAGAGAGAGAGAGAGAGAGAGAGAGAGAGAGAGAGAGAGAGAGAGAGAGAGAGAGAGAGAGAGAGAGAGAGAGGGAGAGATTGATTTTGTATGTTAAAACAGCTTAATACAACAAATATAATATACAGCATATTAAGTCTTAAACGTGTCCACGTCTCTTAGAATGAACGTATCTAGGATTTGGTTTACACACACACACACACACACACACACACACACACACACACACACACACACACACACACACACAACCATAAACCCGGCTAGCAGTAAAAGTACCCATTGTGGCGCTGATTACAATATATGGAGGCCTCCTACATGAATGTCCTTAAATCACCCATAGACCCTTTTTAGCTTTCTGTCAAAATACCCCTGGCCTTCCTTTAACTACCTGGACCCTGGGGGTGCTTCACAACAAATATCCTATGCTGGTGGCAAGAATGATATGACAAATATCACTAAGTTCCTTGCCCATATATATATATATATATATATATATATATATATATATATATATATATAAATATATGGTACAAAGTTAAGAGTTTTATTCTACAAAGTTAAGACAGTTTTATTCAGCCGGGGGAAACTGTGGGAATCAATTACCAGGTGAAGGGCTGAGGGAATAAATCGCCCTTAAACTGTCCTCAGTCGGTTGCCCCATCGGCCGCCCTTACATATATATGGAGATGGCCTACCTGCCTACCTAGCCGGCCCTACAGCACCCTTAGCCTGAGGGTGAGGCGAGGTGAAGCGGGATTCACTATGGCTATGGTGCCCCTTCCCCTCCCCCGCCCTCCCTCACATGACAACCCTCTTCCTTTCTCCTGCCTGTCCTCTCTCTACCCCCTCCCTTTCCCTCTCTCTGTGGAGGCCTGGGGACGTACGGTATTCATATACTTTCATGATACTTGTGTTTTACACTGCTCGTGTCTAGTTTTATCTTAATCATATACGGTAGCTACCAAACACTTCACAACCAAACGAGAAAGAGAGTAGGAAGAAAAAAGACTCCGCGTAAAAGTTAACTGCTCTAAATACTTATTATCTTTGAAACCAGCTAAAATCTTGTAAAAATACAGACCCTAGCGGGTATCTAACTGAAAGAATCAATGCATTTATTTTGAAGTTCCATTTCACTTTTTCGACAACAGAGGAAGAACCGCATCACCTACGCACTCTTGTGACATACAAAGGGAATAAAACGGCGGAACTGTGAACGTGGAGGTCGTTCTTGTACTGGTGTTGGTGTCCCAAACAGCCTCGTGCCTTCTACGGCCCGGACACATGTGATCGACAAGACGAAACGAAGCACCGGGTTAGAGCCAGTTCAATATTCGAGTCTGATCGTTGGACGGACCTCTGAGCCTCGTTTCCTCTTGACGATCATAAATGTTCGGGGGCAAGTGTGTCCGGGCCCTAAGAATGTGTGAGGAGATGGAACCTGGGTCTTTCCTTCTCTTCAGTGGGAAAAGAAAGAAAGTAAAAAATCTAGATCTCCTTCTTCCATGTCCATGCCAGAAACTGGCTTGGAATAATAATGAGACTTACGAAATACCTCAAATATTAATAAACGAAAATCTAAGAAATAAAAATTAATATATGTTACTGAAAACATAAAACAGTAACTGCGTACGATCTGATACTAAATAAAATGAGTACAGTAAAACAGCTTTATTATTATTACTCGCTTAAAGGCTGCTTTTGGCGGCCTCCGCTTGATGTCGTCACTTCCTATCGTCAGAAATGAGTCATAATTCGGGAACCGGTGGCCCGACTGGAGTGGAAACGTTGTTTTTTTTTTTCTTCAAGTTATAGCATTTTAACAGCATCTTGCTCCAATAAAAATTCTTTGCTGTGTTACGGTAACAAACAAACATACAGAAATCGCATCATTATAATATAACTATTATTGCCTCCGCCAAGGAGGTTATGTTTTTGCCCGCACTGGTTTGTTTGTGTCTGTCTGTAAGCAGGATTAGTAAAAAAAAAATCTATCTATCTATTGCCAGACGCCTCAATCCCACAAACAAATCGCCTCCACGTCGCCCTGTCCCCCGCCATTTCACTGCCCTGCTCCCAACTCACACCCCCCTCTCTCATATACCTCTCCACCCCATCCCTCCATCTCATCCTCGGCCTCCCCCTCCCTCCACCTCGCTCACATACACTCTCTTCGTCAGTCTTTCACCCTCCATCCTCTCCACATGGCCAAACCACCTCAGTGTGTTCCTCATAACGGTTCCTATCACATCCACATCCACACCACAACGCTCCTTTATATCCTCATTCGTCAGCCTGTCTCTCCATATGACTCCACAGGCTCCTCTTAAATAACTCATTTCCACTGCTCTCACTCTTGACTTGTGTCCTTCCAACAACGTCCAAGCTTCACTTCCATACGTTAGAGTTGGTATCACAATATTGTCATGTAGTAACTTTTTCACTTCCATGCTCACTTCCCTGTTTCCTATCACTGCTTTCAAAGAACCAGCAACCTTTCTTCCCTGCTGTACCCTTTCAAGCACTTCACCCTCCAAACCTCCATCCTTACTCATCACACTATCCAGGTACTTAAACGTACTCACATTTTCCAATTCATAAAATAATAAAAAATTATGAACGGATTTTGATGAAATTTTGTGGAAGGATGGGCCATGGACCAAGGGGAAGAAATGATTAAATTTTGGTGCGGATCCGGATCCAGAGTATCCCGCACAATACTCTAAAAGTTCTCAATGAATTTCAATGAAATTTTGTGGAAAGGTGGGCCATGGACCAAGAAACAAATGGTTAAATTTTGGCACCGATCCGGAACCAGATCCATTTTAATGGCAATGGCACTGGCGATGGTGTGTGCTCTCTGACTGCTTTCTTGTTGTTGTTGTTGTTGTTGTTGTTGTTATTATTATTATTATTACATTTGTTATTTATAATATCAGGATGAGCGAAGTGACGGTGGCAAAGAACATTGTTCCTCAAAATTCTAAACGGCTTCTGATGCAATAAGCGGGCTTTGAACTTGCGACCAAGTGATCTGCAGGCCACTCCTTTGTCAGATGGGTCTCTCTCTCTGCTTATCCAGATCTCCCTCCAAAAATATGTTCCTGGGTGGTTTAAAGTGAGAAGGGTGGTATGACATCTCTAGACATGAGGGAGAGAGCAGGAGAGCATGCGAGGGAGGAGGAGAATGGGAGGGGGAGTGGTAAGATGAGATGGAGAGGAGCGGGATGGAGGGAGATGGAGAGGAGAGGGATGAAGGGAGGGAGAATGAGATGGAAGGACAACGAGTGGTGGGGGGGGGGTTGGCCAAGAGGAGGAGAGGGAAAGAGGAATGAGGAAAAGGTGAAGATGAAAAACATGAGGAAGAGGAGAGGATGTGAATATAGGAAAGAGTGGGAGGATGAAAGAAGGGAGATGACAGAACAGGGAAAGGGAAGAAAATGGAAAGAGAGGTGGAGGAGGAGAAGGGAGTGTGGATGAGGAAAGGTGATGAAGAAAGAATGAAGGAGGTAAAAAAAGATGCGTAAGGGGGAGAGGGGGAAGAAAATATGTAGAATAATTCTAACAGAACAGGAAGAAGGTAGGAATCAGGAGGTAAAGATGGAGAACGGAATGGAGGGTATGAGAGTATGGATTACAAAAAAAAAAGACAAAAGGAAGGAAGATGAAACATACAGAAGGGAAAAGGAAATAACGTCGGCTGGAGGTAGAAAAGAAAGGGAGGGTAAAAGAAAAATAATCAAGGCAGAAGGAATCATGATGGGAAGTATGAGGTAAGCAAACGACAATCGTCCCGGACAATATGGTGTGATGTACAGTTCAATAAACATACCCCAATCCTCCTTACAGTCCCACACCAGACGCCCATCAAGATAATGTCGAATTTATGCTGACTTAATCTCACTTAATCTGAATTCTGAACGAGCCTGACTGATCCTAATGTTGTAAATCTAATACAAGGGTGTTCAGAAGGAGTTTGGTGGCCACATCACACCAGAACAAGGCGAACATTGCACTAGAAAAAAACAAAACAATAAAGTACTCAATGGAACATTACCACGATCAACTGAACATGACAACATAATTAACGGATCAAACTAAAATTAATAGCATGCCTGTTCATGAGAAAAGAGATAGCCTATTAACAAAAATTACATGTACCTTAGTCGAGTAGGCAAATCATCACACTAGACTTAAGAATATCCCCACCACCGTAGCCTACTCTGAAGAAAATACTGGACTTGTCTAAAGAAAATACATGTCGCACTAAGAGCAAATTATGGTTTGCAGCTAACCAAAACTTCTTATTTAAATCAGACAGGAAGAGGCAGACTGAGGGTGAGGTAGGCTAAAGCAGAGTGAGAGGCAGGGCGAGGCAAAAAGAGGGGAACTGAGGTAGAATGTAAGGAAGAACGGGGAGGGAAAGGATAAGGTAGAGTAAAAGGCGGGGTAACAGAGACTGGGGCTGAGTGGCCAGGATATGGCAGGATGAAGTAGAGTGAGAGGCAATGAGGACTGTGACGGTGAGTCAGGAAAAGACAGGGTGAAGGACAATGAGAGGCAGTGAGAAAGATTGGGGTGAAGTTATCAGGATGAGTTAGAATGAGGCAAAGGAAAGTAGAATGAACCATGGAAAGGCAGAATGAGGCAGGGTAAGACGTACTGAAAAAAGTGGGATAAAAGTGAGGCAGGGCTAGAAAGGGTTAGGTAAGGAGGCGATGGTACGCTGGATGGGGCTATATTTAGCAATAGTACATTACTCTTATTGGTAGTGGTGGCTTGTACTACCCTTATATGTACTACATCACACACACACACACACACACACACACACACACACACACACACACACACACACACACACAATAGAAAGCAGCCGTAACCTCACCCAAATACACACTAAAACTTCTCTCCATATCGTTGAAATCAGCGGAGTGTGTCCCTAAAAGATAGAACACACTCTCTCTCTCTCTCTCTCTCTCTCTCTCTCTCCTATACCTAGTTTGCTGAGGTCACCCATCAGCAACCACGAACTCTAACATCGCCCAGCACTACACCACACCAATAAACTTCGGGACACACCACTTGAACACGCTGAAAGAGAGAGAGAGAGAGAGAGAGAGAGAGAGAGAGAGAGAGAGAGAGACGCCCATCTCCAGTCAATGCACTTCAACTAACACAACATCCTCTCACTATTTTGAATAGTAAATTGTGCCGGGGACAATTAATTCTCGCCTTTTTTTTTTTTTTTTTTTTTTAGATGGGATGTGGGCGGCCACAGACCCGGGGGTGCCTGACTTGCGTCATCCTGAGATGTCCAGTGTCCTAAACTCTCAGGTCTCCCCATGGTGAGAAAGAAATGGTAGGGAGGGAGGGAGGAGAAGGCTTGGATAGAGACAGAGGAACAAAAAATGAGAGCGCCCATTCATATACAAAACACAGCCTACATAGAAACAAAAAATGAGAATGCCCATTCATACCAAAAACACTTTAGCCTACAACATCACCCACTCACCGTTTAGTAAGGTTGAATTCTGTAGTAGTAAATCATGTCCAAGAGACAAATAATCCCCGCTATGTCCGCAGCCCCTTGTATGCAGCGTCCAGGGTCGGGGGCCGTAACGGGGATGCCTCGCCTGCGTCACCCTGAGGTCCGCTGTGTGCCAGGTCTCCCCTGTGGCATTGTGAAGAGCGGTGAGGGCGTGGCAGGTACCGGGTGACCACGAGGGCGGCACCAACACCCGCACCTGCCGAAAGTGGGCTCTCCCGCGGGTAGCTCCGAAGATGGAAGTCGAGGCTGAGCGGATGACGTCCTGGAATTATAGAAGGTAAGTTAATGCAGGTTTTATAATGTATCGTCGTAAAGTAACAAAATAAAATCCTCAACATATCGTGCTGGAATAATAAGTCAATTTATACTGTAAAAAGTGCAATCACTAACCTTACACACCTGATCCAGAGAAAAACATACAATTGATACACACAAAAAAGGATAGGAAGGTCAGCCCACAACTGGTCCACTACATGACCGGAGTTGCAGCTTAAGTGGTGCCGTACAGAAATCACCAACACAGTCCCTCATAATATGACAAACAGACATCGGCTAACTGTACATCCAGGTCCTTATTCTTAGTTCTGGGTAATGAATGGAGTACAGACTTTGTTTATAGATGGTAAGGTGCTCAGGAGCTGAAGCATGGATCTCTGTTTCAGCCGAGGTATACCAACAACTGCATCAGCACCACCCAGGAGGGAAGGGCTGTTAGTACCGTCAGCCTGACACAAGACTGACTGGGAAGGAGGCTGGCGGTTACTGATGACCCAGGCTCTCCCATCTTCGTTAGCACTCGGCTCCATCTTTCAATTTCATCATTGTGAGGCTGTCGCGCGGTCTGGCGAACAGACCACCCAGTCGCTCCAAAATGGAGCAAATTTATGTATTTATTTTACTTTATTTTTGAAAAATGATACTGGGAGAAACAAGAAATGTAAATAAAAAAAATCTTAACACCGAAGAAATAGTTTACCATAGAGAATGCAAATCACAAGAGATTTTTACGACAAAAATATGAATTCAAAACCAAGAAGGTAACTCCCAACGTAATCTGATGAAGTACGAATAATAATCTGAAATAATCAGACTGCTCTTAACCCTACATAAAAAAAAAAAAAAAAGCAACCAGCTCTCCAGGGGAACACATTAAACCTTTCTCCTCCTTCCCTTCCCCCCCCTCCCCCATCAGCCTCCCGGGTATGAGGCCTTATTATTAAAACTTCTCAGCAGGTGCTCAGCCCAGCCTAACGATGCTTTCTGAAAAGGACTGAGAGATAGAGAAGAAAGACGGTGACAATGGAAATGAAGAGGGTGATTGAGGAAGCAAGTGAAGGAGAGAGAGAGAGAGAGAGAGAGAGAGAGAGAGAGAGAGAGAGAGAGAGAGAGAGAGAGACGGGGGGGGGGAGGATAACTGCAGAAGGCTGATAGGCAGTACTATAGGACGCGTCTCAGAATATGATCAAGCTACGAGAATGTAAAAGATAACGAAAAAGAAGAAAAGGATGAAACAAAAGGAAAGTATGATGAAGGTGGGAAAGAAAGAGAGGAATAAGATACAAATAATAAACAAAAAGCAGGAGTGACACACGAACAGAATGAGGGAAGGATAGTAGAAAAGGTACGGACGAGGCGGTTTAATACATCTGAAGTTATATGGATCTCACTAACGAAACCCTAGGACTCCTGAACTACTCGGCATAACGAACCGGGACCAAGAAATATGACATACGAGTTGAACGGTACGTAAGGAATTAGACACGAACAACAAATGGGTAAAAAAAAATAATAAGAGTCATTAAGACAGATTAACGGTGCATTAAGGTAGACGCAAGGATTCTTTATGTGTGTTAAGTATGTCTATAATAATGGACGTAACCTACTAATGAATTTGCGGTATAAGGCAGATCTAAATTAGCCCCAAAAGACTTAAAAATAGCACTACCAAAAATGTTGACATGATGTAACCCATTAACAGAACGAAAGTAATGTTAGGGAAGACTGAATCATCGTAACTCAAAAACAAATTCAATCCAACCCCCAACTGGACAAAGCACAATGCCGATACACCATAGGCTACATAGCTCTATGAAACCCAATATAGCCTTATTATACAAAAACAACAACAGGTCCAACAGACCCAACCTAGTCCTCAAGGACCTAACATAAGCCCAGTACAAAACAAATAAAATCCCATCAATACCAACAAACTGTAACCATGGATAACCCAACAGAGGGAAACCCACGTGATAGCTACTATTTCAATACAGGCCAAGTCAATCCTTATCCGTCCTTAAACTAAAATCGGGCAAGATAAGCCGAATACAAACTAAATAGACCCTTCACACATTTAGGAAATCAACAGTAATACGGAAAACAGAATACAAATTGTCTCTGCTCACAAATATCACTAGCATTTCTTCTTTGACAAAGAAAGTCTGGTGGTTCCCTCCTAGAAGGTTACTCTGGTTCCCGTAATTTATCCCAATGACTGAACACATCGCGGCGTGTAATTGATTTTGGGGAGGAGGGGTCGCTAATCTATTTCCTGGCGAGGGGCAAGGGTGGAGGGCGTGGAGAACACACACACACACACACACACACACACACACACACACACACACACACACAGAGCGGGGTGATGAAGTCACGATCTGCATCCATTCTGGGTAAAAATGTAAGAAATTGACTAAGATGTATACGTTCACAATATACATACGTATATATATATATATATATATATATATATATATATATATATATATATATATATGAGATGAGATGAGATGTCTGCTTGCCATTACGTACACATTTCACGCTAACACACGTACCTGTACACACAGAGATGCGTCTCCTCTCCCTCTAGCACACACACACACACACACACACACACACACACACGGACACCGCTAAGATGAGATGTTGACTTGCCATTACGCACACGCACGTAACATTCCTTCTCACAAACACGTACACACACAGGTGGTTCTCCTCTTACACACACACACACACACACACACACACACACACACACACACACACACACACACACACACACACACAAACGTGCCTCTTCCGCCCCCTACCCGTTCACCCGCACATGCTCGTCCATGCACACACGCACGTATTGGAATGCTGTGAACGAGCGTGCACATGAATGCCTAATTTGAGAGCAACAGCAGCGGTGATGACCCCTTGATGGATCGGGCTCCCTGGCTCTCTCTTTCACCCCCTCTCTCCGTTCCTTCCTCTCTTCTTCCCTCCTCTCCCTCCTGTACCTCCGTGTCTTCTCTATCTCCCTCTTCATACTTCCTACTTGTTTTTCTTTCGTCCTTCTACAAAGTCTTTCCCCTCCCTCCGACACTCTTCTGCTTCCTTCCTTCCTTTAGCACCTCGTGCCTCTTCCCTCTTCCTTCGTTCCTCTCGTCTTTCTACGGTATCTTTTCTCCATCCTCCGACACTCCCCTCCTTCCTCCTTCAGTACCTCCCCCTGTTCTCCTTTCGAGTTCTCTTCCTCTCCTTCCTCTTTCTTTCAGCGATCTTCTTCAACTGTCCCCGTCTTCCGTTTTCTCTTCTCTCCCTTTCTCCTCTCGTCTTTCCTCTTCGTCTTCCTGCTCTATGTCTACATTTTTCTCTTCCTCCTCTTCATTTTTCCTCATCTTCCTCTCAGTTCTTCCTCCTCTCGTTCTTTCCCCTCCTTTTCTTTCTCTGGTCTCTCCATCTTTTTATGCCTATCTTCAATTATTTGTCTTCTGCTTCTACTTCCTCCTCCTTCCCCTGCTCCACCTTCCACTAAGATCATTCTGCTCCAATTATTCTTTCTTCATCTTCTTCTCTACCGGAGATTTTCTTCTCGCTTTCCTCCCACTCTCTCTCTTCACTCTCCATCCGTCCTCAACTCTCCCTCCGTCTCAGCCTCTCTTCCAGTCTCTCTCCCCTTCCCTCCCAGTTTTCTCCCTCGTCCTCCTCTTCTTCCTCCTCGTTTCTCTTCTCGCAGTCTCAGCCTCCCTCCTCATCTTCTCCCTACCTCTCTCCTCTTCCTTTCCCCCTCCCACCATTAAGCATTCATTGGCCACGAGTCTCATAGGACATCATCTTCCTCCTCTTTATCTTCTTCTTCCTCTTCATCTTTTTCTTTCCTCTTCCTCCTCTTTTTTTCATCTTTCTCCTCCTCGTCCTTTGTTAATGATTTCAAGTCCACCCCTCTTTTCTTCTTTATTCTCCTTCTCCTCTCCCAACCCCATCATCTAAGCTTACTTCTTTTCCTATGCTCTTCTCTTCATTTTTTTTTTCTTCTCCCTTCCTCCTCCTTCCCACTGATTCATCGTCGTTTATGCAATTCATTCTTGATCTTCCTACTCTATTCTCTCCTTTTTCTTCTTCCTTACATCTTAGTGTCTTCTGGTTTCAGTTCCGTCCGTTTTCTCTTTCTCTTCCCTCTTCCGCCGATCATCACTTAGTCCATTTCTTCTACTCTCTCTTCTTCCTGCTGTCTTCTTCCTCCTCCTCTACTCTTACCCCTCCTCCTCTACTCTTCCTCCTCCTCTTTTCGTCATCTTTCTTCCTTTGTTCTTGCCTCCTTCGCCTTCCATCTATGAGCCGTGACGGACGTGGAGAGTCATGGAAGGGCTGGCCAGGTATGTGCAGGTGTAACGAGATATGTGCCGAGGTGTAACTGAATGCCAGGAACAGATGTGTGAGCCAGATAGGTGTGGGGAGGTGTAAGTGTGTGTGTGTGTGTGTGTGTGTGTGTGTGTGTGTGTGTGTGTGTGTGTGTGTGTGTGTGTGTGTGTGTGTGTAAAGGCTGGAAGGTGAAGCGTAATTTAAAACAGGTGTAACTACAGTAGCTAATATATAAGGTTCCTTATGGATCCGTATGATTCATCATAATCATCATTTTCATCATCGTCGCTGTCGTCGATGTTATCATCATCATGTTTCCATAACCACCACCCACATCATACCGACCACACCAACGACATTTCTACAACCACACACCGACATGACTACAACCACACATCACACCAGAACCACCACACTCCACAGCACAGCTACATCACAACCACAACACAACAACGCCACAACCACCAGCCCACAATTGCGTCGCCATCAAAACAAAAAACTGAGGAAAAACTGAGAGGTAAAGTGAAGCGTAGGATTCTATTACAGGGTGGGAGAGAGGGAGGGACTGAGGGAGGGAGGGAAAGGGAGAAGGAGATGGGAGGGAGGGAAACGGAGAAAGAGACAAGAGGGAGGGAAAGGGAGAAAGAGATAGGAGGGAGGGAAAGGGAAAAGAAGGTGGGAGGGAGGGAATGGGAAAAGGAGGTGGGAGGGAGGGAAGGGGAGGAGGTGGGAGGGAGGGAAAGGGAGAAGGAAATGGGAGGAAGGAGGTGGGAGGGAGGGAAAGTTGAGAAGGTGGTGGGAGGAAAAGAAAGGAGAGAAGGAGGTGGGAGGGAGGGAAAGGGGAGAAGGTGATGGGAGGGAGGCTAAGAAGAGAAGGTGGTGGGAGGGAGTGAAAGGAGAGAGAAGGAAAGCGATATGGAGGGGAGGGAGAGACGGACAGAGGAGCAGAATGAGGGAAGGAACATAGGAACGTACCTGTATGGGAAAGAGAGAAAGATAGCGTAAGAAGAGAAGAGGAGGTAAAAGTCAAGAGATAGAAAGAAGATAATATGAAGAAGGGGGGGGGAAGGAGAAGAAAGAATGAAGAGGAGGGAGGAAAAGGTGAGAAACAGCAAGGGAGAGAAATACAGAGGAAGGGGAAAGGCAAAAAAAGATAGATAAAAAAAAAAAAAGGACGAGAGGGTGGAAGGAAAGAAGGAAAGGAGAGACGGTGGGAGAAGGAAGGACAAGAGAATAGACAGGGGGGGAGAAGGGGGGGAGAAGGGGGGGGAGAAGGGGGATAACAAGAACAAGGACAGGAGCTGATAAATTAAAAGAGGAAATTACACTCGATTTGGCTGGCTGGGACGAGACGAAGGGGCGTGAAGGGCGGTAGGGGGAGGGAGAGAGGAGGGGAGGGGGTTATGGAGGATTTGGGGGTAAGGAGTGATGGAGGAAAGAGAGGGGAGGGGGGTGGAGAATGGGGATGGTTTAAGCAAAAAGGGTAAAAGAGTAGGGTGAGAAGAGTTGAGTACGATGAAGGAGAGAGAGAGAGAGAGAGAGAGAGAGAGAGAGAGAGAGAGAGAGAGAGAGAGAGAGAGAGAGAGAGAGAGAGAGAGAGAGAGAGAGAGAGAGAGAGAGACGGAAAATGGGAAAGTAAATATGAGAGTTCGAGATATAAGAGGAAGGAATGACAGCGAAGGAAGAAAAAGTGCAAGAAACCCTCACGGGAAGAGGAAACAAAGCAATACTGAAAGAGAGCAAGTGTGAAAATGAGAGCGAAACAAATTGAGACAAGAAGGAAATATGAGGTAAACGAGGGCAACAAACCAGAGTAATTATGAATAAAAATATAGGAATAGCGCGAGAAAGGCGGAAAGGAGCAAGCATAAGAGGAAATTCTACAAGATAAGGTTCAAACAGGGAAGAGGAGCAAAGAAATGCGAACGACAAGGATCAATCAGGGAAAAGCAGCGAACGAGAACAAGATTACAGCACTCAGAGAGCGCCACCACCAAAATTTAATAAAATCTTCCATGGCCCACGACCCACATATCGACAAAATTTAACTGAAATTCATCGATAAGTTTTCGAGATTTCTTGTTGACAAATTAGCTGATAATCACGGGTGGATACATGAAGTCCTCCATGTCTGTTGGCGAAGGTAAACATACCAGCTGAGAGAGAGAGAGAGAGAGAGAGAGAGAGAGAGAGAGAGAGTCAGTAGGGCGGGGCTGAGTGACTGAAGAGGCCTAAAACAAACACACACTGGTGAACAGATCTGATAATATGCAAAACTTCAGATGACGCCCGATATCCGTAATGAGAGAGAGAGAGAGAGAGAGAGAGAGAGAGAGAGAGAGAGAGAGAGAGAGAGAGAGAGAGATTTAGCTACACTGAGTACACAGCCTTTACAGCTTTAACAGGCAAGTTTTCAGTACTTAAGAGAAACTATTGGTACCAAGCACAGAGGAATTAAACATAAAAACATACACACGTAGAGAATGAGAGAGAGAGAGAGAGAGAGAGAAAGAGAGAGAGATTATTTACCCATCCCATCGACTGTCAATCCATCATAACGAGACCGTTTCAGAACCCACCCCATCCTTCTTAACACCAGTCATGACTCCTTTATTCTTAATTTGACTCAACCACACCCATTTTGATTGTAGTTAGATATCTATCTATTATTAAATAACTTTCGCTTCCTCTTGTTTAGGCTATAGTATAGGCAGCAGGGTAACTACGAGGAGGGCGGTGAGCTGGCCCCCCTAGTCACATACTGCCCCTTCCACGTGGCCCCCCATCTGAAATTTTGGATTATTTAATTTGTTCACAATGATCAGAAGTGGGGCGCCACAGTGTAGAGCCTGGCCCCATCTTGCCCCTTCCCCCTTAAATATGTGGATACCTGGCTACGCCACTGCTTATGAGTATATACTTTTTCCTTTTTACTGAAAAGTAGACAGATGCCTGTCAAATGCACAAAAGTCATAACAGATAACCATTATAGGCTTTAAGTTAAGAGGAATGGAAATTGTGTGACTTCCACC
The DNA here is from genome assembly GCF_032717465.1 of Coenobita brevimanus. Lineage (NCBI taxonomy): Eukaryota > Metazoa > Arthropoda > Malacostraca > Decapoda > Coenobitidae > Coenobita > Coenobita brevimanus. The sequence continues at coordinate 12,263,450 of NC_137010.1, forward strand.
TCCCACCAGGTGAGGTTAAGCGGATGATTCTGGGCATATGCTATGAAGCCCGTTCTCGTAGTGCAACAACCCTATCTGAATCAACCAGAGACTGTGGGTTCTAGCTGTTATTTGACTTCCTTACTTTCCATTTTTCAGCGCATCCCATTCTTGATGTACTACGAAGCTCATTTCTATGATGGCCAGGTCATCGTATACACAGTCTCGCTAGTTACTGCCGTAACGGTACTTTACCAACGCAGGTGTTATATGGTATGTCGATGGACCCATATGTAGGAATGGCAACACACACTTTTAATGAGGGTCAGAGCCTCGACAGTTATTTGAACTCGCGACTTAATGATCCGCAGTTCATTACTTGAGTCACTCTGACCACCCTTTCCCTTAGGTGCGCATAACAAAGCAGATGTCAAGAGCCTCACCAGGGAAGCGGGTGGGGGGGGGGAAGACGGTAAATGTTAAGCTAATCGGTATTTCAAATATCACCATCAGTCCCCACCTATGGTCCTTTAACCTAAACTAGTCCACATATCCGTCCTTTTGCAGCTTATTTTACGTAGCTCCATGGTAGAAAAAAGACTGCTATGATTCTCCATCCATACCATAGCACTTATTCGTCGCTAACATTAGTATTTTTTGTTAAAACTCAGCTTTCAAGACGAAAATACGGCAATTCTAGGCCTAGTCTGAGTAAAAGGGGTATATGTGGGATTTACCGAAAACATTGCAGAAAAGGAAATATTTGGGAGAACAGAGTCAGTCTGGCACAATATGACAGCCAGGGAAACCATCACATCACAAGGATCCTAAAAACATCTTTCAACTAACCCAGACTTTCCATAACACGGGATGGAACATGGTTAAGGAGGCCCCCAAGGGTTCCAAGCCCGGCTCCCTGTTTTCTATTACCCAACCCCCAAGCCCAGCCCAGCCCACCATCCGTCACTCTGTCAGCCGCACACATTGAATATTAGTGTGTCCGTAATGATGCGGGGAGAGGCTAGATTGGGCTGTAGGTAAGGTGGGGATAGGGGCGAGATTAGTGGGATGTGATGGTGCTGAAGAGATGAAGAGGGATAGATGGAGGGGGGAGGGGGGAGGTAAGTGATGGAAGGAGGGGGAAGGTAAGTGACTGGGGATGGGGATAGAGGGAAGGAGAGACAGAGGGGAAGGAAAGGGAAGGGAAGGGAACTGCTATAAAGAGAGAAGGAGGGATATGGGGGGATAGAAATGGAGGGGGAGAGTGAAGCAATGGAGGGGGAGAGTGAAAAATGGAGGGGTAGGGGGAAGAATGGAGGGATAAGGGGAAGAATGGAGAGGAAGGCGGAAGAAATCGGAGGGGAAGGGGGAAGAATGGAGGGGAAGGCTGAAGAAATCGGAGGGGAAGGCGGAAGAAATCGGAGGGGAAGGGGGAAGAAATGAAGGAGTAGGGAGTAGACTGAGGGGAGAGTGAGTGTTAGTGAGGCCGTAATGATGGGGTGGCAGGCTAAAATGAACTTTGTGAACAGAGAGGCATAAGGCCGAGTTTACCGGAAAATGGTAGTGACTGAGATGGAGAGGGATGGGGAGTGGAGAGGGAGGGTGAAACAATGGGAAGGAAGTAATGGAAGGGATAGACGGCGGGGAGGGGGAGGAGATGGAGAAGGCCTGGAGGGAGAGGGAGGAGTGAAGTGGAGAAGGAAGGCAATGAAGGGAGTGGAAGGAAAAAAGTGGAGGAAAAAAAGAGAGGAAGTGGATGGAGGGGACGTGGAGGAAAAAGAAGAAAGAAAGAAATGTAGGTGATGATAAATATTAGTGTGACGGTAATGACATGTTGGAAGGCTAAATTTGGCTTTTAAAGTGGGGATGGGGACGAAACTGGTGGGAAAAGAGAGAGAGAGAGAGAGAGAGAGAGAGAGAGAGAGAGAGAGAGAGAGAGAGAGAGAGAGAGAGAGAAACTACACTAACAAAAAAGTAACGATATGAAGGAATTACGAGTCAGCATATAAAACCTTCACAACACGAGCTCTATATAGTATTGGAGATTCTGTTAACTAGATCATAAAGGTGTCATCGTGGTGAAGGGATTAAACGTAGCCGAATATCCACTTCTAAAAATACATACACACATACACCCACACAGATGACCTTCACAGCTGCATATGGTCTGTCTTTGAGGGGAAAATGGGTCAGATTTGGGATGAGGTCAAATCCCAGGAGAGTTCAGGTCAGGTCAGGGAGGAGAGGAGGAGCAGGTAGATGATGAGGATAAATATAGAAAAGACAGAAAACAAAATATGATGAAATAACACAGAAGTCAGAAAGATACACCAAACATCATCAACAACAACAGCAACAACAACAACCATCATCATCATCATCATCATCATCATCATCATCATCCGGATCTCCTTTCCCACCCTAGGGCAGGGTGAGGAGTAATAATAATAATAATAATAATAATAATAATAATAACAATAACAATAACCATAACTCACTATTATTGAGAGAGAGAGAGAGAGAGAGAGAGAGAGAGAGAGAGAGAGAGAGAGAGTCAAATCAGGTAAACTCGAAAAGGTGACCACGGACGAAAATAAATTAGATCTGCTGACACAGAGAAAATCCCTACAATTTCACAGCTGTCGCCTCTGCCCCACGTTTGCCCACACCTGTCCACAACTGCTACCCCTTTCCATGCTTCAATCAAGTTAGTGTGTCTGGTTTTTGTTTGATACCATAAACGTTAGATCTTCTGAAAACGTCATTTATTTCAGTGATGCTTGCGCAATTCCACGTGTCAAATATCAGGTTAATACCATATCTGTCCATAACTGATCATTTTCGCCACAACACTCATTACTGCTGTATTTTTTTTCCCCCTTATTGACTCCCACAAGTGTTAGCGTACATCTCTTCTCACATATTTTGCTATTTGTGTTACTTCTTTCAGTTTACACAAGCGCCATTTCCTTCACAGATTTTTTTGTTATGTACGGTACACAAACTGCATTTTTTCGCTACATTTTTATCCTTTTGGTTCAATACCATGATAACTACTTGCACCTTTACTACCCACTACGACCACTTGTCATTTACACAAACATTTTCTTCCACCTCTAAAACTATCATATTCTTCTACACTTGTTTTTCCGTTCTTGTTTTTCTCATACCTCCACAGTTGCCATATATATCAGTCAGAAGCTGCTTTATTCATCTCCACAACTTCCAATCGCATCCACACCTGCACAGCTGTCATTCTAATTTAATCACAGTTACTCCTCCTATATCAGTCAATCCAACACTCTCAGTATGATGAAATCTTTATATTATTTTTGTTATCTCCAGACAATTTTCTTCAGTTCAGAGACAACTGTCAAACAGGAGGGGTTCTCTTAAGCTGAGTAAAATCGTCCGATAGTGGCAACCATTATAAACTGTCACTGTACAACAGTGGTTAATCATATTCACACTGCAATTATTATAGTTTCCTTCGCCCTGCGTCCCATATCTCCTCTCCACACCTGTTCACACCTGCTGCCCATTTGAACACCTCGACAATTGTCACTTGCTTCATGCACTGTTTCTAAATCACTTCCATACATCTTTTAACCATTTAAGGCCAAGAACGACTATTAATCCTCCTACTTATAAAGAACTTAAAAAAAAAAAAGTATTGCAGAAGTCTGGGAATGAAGAAAGTAATGAAGGCCTGAACTAACCGCACCAGATCGTAAAATATTCCCCAACCGCCGACGTATTTTTATTTCGTTACCATTATCACCTGACGGTTTGTTTAGCTTAGGATAAACCTTAGAAAAGACAGGGGTTAAGTACAGCATTCATTAACCCCTATACTACGGCGGGGCTCCCCCGAGCTGAATATAATCGGCCGACGGTGGCAAATGAACTTGAAAGCAAGAAAAAAAAAAAAAAAAAAAGAATCAAGGGGCTATTGATTCAAAACACTACGTCTGTTGGTCAAAGAGCAGAGGGTAAGTATTAAGTATTTTAAATTTAATCCAGTAATCCGAACTAATCCTGTCTGTTTCCTGGAGAGGATAAAAGTGATTTGTGGCCACAGGGTAATCCAGTAATAGTGAAGCATTGTTTTTTGGGTTGGTATTGGCATTAAAACGGAATATACGAACTGAAAGTGTGTTTTTTTTTTTCTTATACAGCTAACGACCACAAGCTTAAAATGTAAACACAAGGTTAATATTCAAGTAGACTGGCAGTACATCAAATAAATATTGTTTGATGATGATAGGCAGAAATTTATAACAGAAGATAGATCAATATATAAAGAGTGAAATATTATCAGATGGATGACTGAAAAGTTATAAAGACAGATGAATACAGACTGATCAATCAATAGGCATTAGCTGGAGGAATACTACAAATGTTTCGACCATGAAAGGATTAACTGTTAAAGGCAGATGACACAATCGCAGAATAAAACTAACATCAAGGTGGCCAGGGAAGAAAGAGAAAAAAACTCACCGATAATTCTGTCCCTTGAAACTCGATAAGAAAAGAAAGCAAGCGAGAGAGGAGTGAAAAATAAAGTTAGGAGGAAGGTCTCGGCCCAGGTCACGCCGTAGGGTCTTAGCGGGGGATCCGACTTAACGAGAGAAAGAAAAAATAGGAAAAAAAAAAAAAAAACGTTAATGAGCGCTCCAGGTAAGGTTTTGAGAGAGAGAGAGAGAGAGAGAGAGAGAGAGAGAGAGAGAGTGAATTATATACGGTACTGTACATGCTGATGGACACTCGCATAATATACACGCGTAAGGCTGCCTACGTCGGTCTACACTCGTTTGCTCAGTCACTCTGTTTATTTTCTTGCATTCTGAAATAAACTAAATACGTATGAACAAATTAATATGTCGCAAGGCTCGAAGAAAATGGAGTCGGCTTCGCTGGCTCCGTTACAGAAAACAAAATATTTAAAAGAAAGTATAATAATTTCGAAAATAATACTTTGAAAAAAAAAAAAGTTTATTCAAAATCCGGGTCCTGAGGGAGTGTTCTGGCAGAGCTTCACCATAATCGGTCCACGCAACAAGGAGTGGGTGGATAAACCCTTTTAAAACAGACAAAAGTTCATTATTAAATAGAAATAAAACTTATTTATTACTTTTAAACTCCCCCAAGAATTGTACAGTACAGTAAACGCAATACGCCATATATTCACAAAAACCCTTCTGTTTATCAATTTTTGTCTGTTAAGCCACTAGTACCTATTCGTATTATTATTGTTAGTGTTAACCTGTCCATCTGGCAATCTACCTATACCTGTCTATCCATATATTCTGGTCAATATATTTCTCATTGTTACGGTCCAAAATAAATAAAACTCGGTCTCAGACTTTAGAACAACTCTACGCTCAGTACGAACCAGAATTGTGACCAAATTTACGTTCAGTACATTTTTATTATTAATCTTGCAATTAAACTTACAGTCAAAACGAAATCAGCTTTATATCCAATGAAGGTCAGACTTACCATCAAAACAAGTCAAATTTTTGCAATCAATCTTATGATTAAAACTCTCGATCCAGCTATTAAGCTTACGGAAGAAAAATCATATTATAATGGAAGTTACACTTACGATCGAATTTACGGTCAACCTTGTAATTTTTACGATAAAACTAACGATCAGTACTGGTAAACACTCAAGCATCTCCCCTATAGGTAAAGTCCCTTGTTTTTACGGTACCTGTGCTGTCCTCAAGGTGTGTTTGCCCTTCGCCAGGTAATTACAGGTGAGGTCTGGTGGTAATGAATAGTAAATTAGGCTGAAGACACTGAGACAGGCAGGGTTAAGAGAGGTAGAGATTGAGGGGTGAGTGGAGAAGATGGATACGTAACGGAGAGGTGAAGAAAAGGGAGAGAAGCAAAAGATAAACAAGGTGAGGCTGAGACAGAGGACAGGGATAAAGGCAGAGAAAAGGCTGATGCAAGAAATACTGAAGGGTGAGACAAAGGGAGGAGGAAAGACATTGAGATTGAAGGGTGAAGCAGGGTGAGACACAATGAGAAAAGGTGAGAGGGTAAGACAACGAGATTAAAGGGCTGAAGAATGGTAGGACAGGGGGGGAGGAGAGAGAGAGAGAGAGAGAGAGAGAGAGAGAGAGAGAGAGAGAGAGAGAGTGGGGGTGGGGGGACAGACATAGGCAGGATGAAAAAGAGGGAGGAATCCGGGTGAGGCAGGGAAGGAAAAGTAAAGAAGGGAAAGACTAGTTAAAATCAGGGTGAGAGTAAGGGCAGAGGTGAGAGGGTATAGGAGAGAGGTACGGTATATAATGAGTGAGGGCCCGACCTGACGTGGCCTAAGGCAAGGCAGGGGTCAGGTCACTCGTAAGACCCACACTCATTCACTCACCTACATGTATGCTAATGCTGAGAGGAGGTTGGTAATACATAACTACACACACGCACACATACAGGCAGACGTACACAAGGACACACGCAGAAACACACGCACACACATATATACATGGAAAAACGCAAACACATAAACACAAATATACAGAAATGCAAAGGTAAATAAACAAGCACAGAAACAAACACACACACAATCAAAAAACAGGCACGAACTTACACACATGCACAGGCACGTACACACACTCTAATGACAAGCACGAATGCACACAGCTGCACTCCCACACAAGCATACAAAAACCAAGAGAAACTTGGTTTAACACTCTGTTTGTTAACCTTTAATCCCTCATGCATTCAGGCGACCTCCGAAATTAATAAGAGAAGAATCAAGAAAATGTGTGAGGTGGGGCATAGGGTGTAGGAAGAGTGTTGTGTTGCCAGGTTGAGGAATGGTGGTTGGCGTGTTGATGGTAACGTGTGAAGACATAAAAGGGACATAAAGCAGTACAGTCAAGGTGAACTGCACACACATCTATCTATCTACCTCTACATCTATTTATCTATATCGTTCTCTCAAGGGGAAGATAAATTGATGTCGTAAAATCTCTCCCTCCCCTCCAAGTTTATTTTCAAGTTTACATGGCCGCTGTGAAGCCAATAGGAATATATATATATATATATATATATATATATATATATATATATATATATATATATATATATATATATATATATTGCCAGACGCCTCAATCCCGTACGGGATGGCCACAAACAAATCGCCTCCATATATATATATATATATATATATATATATATATATATATATATATATATATATATATATATATAAACTACTCTCAAAATTAAGAGACGGAGGGGATAACGTTATGCATCAGAACCCATCTCAGTGAACTTAAAAATATGACCTTTTTCGATCAGTTTAGTGATAAACTCTAACTTGATTGAAACTTCCTCACTACAGCAGAAGTTCAGTACGAAGACTGGATAGAAAATACACCATACAGTAACACCGTGTAAAAAAGAAGGCTCGGGCGCAACACTTCTACCAGACTGTGTGTCTGTTCTCGGCTGGCAGCTCGTCATTACACTACCACCCATCCCAAGACACATGATGGGCATCTCTTTGGACGCGATCTTGTACAGTACGATACAAAATATACCATACCCAATCATCCTGGAAAGGGGAACCAACCAACTGATCGTCCCAACAACCTACCTGTTCAACCTGCTAGGACACCGATTTTGTTCCTCATCGACCTTCTGAAACTCCACACGGTAGGTACAACACAGGTAGATACAGATAGATGCAAATATACACCCACACATTATTCACAAAATCTATGTATGCCACACATACACAAAAGTGCATACATTCCTACATACTCCAACAACCGTACACACGCATGCCACCACACCTACACACGGGGCTGCACCTGTGTGTGGTGAGGTATGTATATGTGTGTGTGTATATTCTGGAGTGATCTGGCAGCCGTCACCCCACACCACCCCCAGCATACAATGAGTAGCGGTCCTTTTGATGCCAGACCCTCCTTAATATACTGAGGATGCATTATTCCAAGCTGCAGATTTGGCCTGGTTAGGTTAGAGAAGACTGGGCATGACATGTTAGACTGTGTTAGAGAAGACATGGCTTGGCAAATTTAGACTGGATTATACACAAACTGGGCAATAAAGCCAAGTCTTAGCCATGTTATAAATAAACTACCTTACGGCATTTCCTTACGTCTAACATGTCATTTTGCAATACTGCATGGTGGCGTAAGGTACAGGCCAACCGAAATACTGAAGCTGTCCCATTTATCTAATGATTAGGTCAGTCTAGGCTGGGAGAAGATTAGAACAGAACAGCAGAGGAGATGGGGAGGTTATTCCGTGTTTGGAAATGATATTATGCGTTAAAAAAGGTGGAATATAGATCAAGGGTGACTTAAGATGAGATAACCTAGATCACATTAGGTCAGGACGGAAGAGTCACTAGGATAATTTTAGACAGGGTATTGCAGGACAGACTTGGATAATATGGAAATACACTGTATCCTCACAAAACCAGTTACATGAACGCTGTATTTCAGTACTGGGTAAATTATATACTAAAGACAAAGAATGAAGTGAAGGAATTAATGCTGAGGGTGGATGTGGAACAAAGCACTAGTGTCCATGAGTGGTTTTCAGTCTCTCTCTCTCTCTCTCACACACACACACACACACACACACACACACACACACACACACACACACACACACACACACACACACACACACACACACACACACACACACACACACACACTCCGTAAACGAAAAGAGAAAATATGAGAGGAAAGGTGGTGGTGGATCGAACCCGTGTCCATCCCGCTAACAAGGCAGGGGCGTATCGTACCCAGGGTGTTGTTGTGGCCAGTGTAAGGTAAACAAAGTGACCATCATAAACCGCGGCCAGGCTTGCGGACGCCACCACGCCTTCACATCTACGGTCAGTGATTGCGGATACCTTGAAGATCGGCAGCAAGGCGGTCATTGTGACATTTTGAGGAAATATTGGATATCCAGAAACATACCGACACTGATACTTATGGAGATCGATTCAGTGGCAAGCAGACGATATTTTTTTTTTTCCCCCTCCCGATTCGTAGGCTACATTTTTAAGATAATCCATTCCGGACTGAGTTCTCTTAAAGAACTAGGAATGTTGATGTACTCTCTGAGTGATATTTATAACCCCATATTTTTCTTTAGCTTTGTTACTGCCAGAGGATATCGTTCAGCCTGAAACCTAGATCAAATAGTAGCCTACAATGGTTCCTGACCTCACCGGTACACATGTGAAGCCATTCTTGTTTTATTAAAGTTTAAATACCAATACTGCCCAATTTTCGTTAAGAGAACAGAATTTCTCTTCCAGTATCAGTGTTCCGTATAATCTTATCAGTCATTATCGTCGACGTCTCGTAAATGACAGAACTGCATAAGCCTCCTAAATACCGCCTGGGGTTGTGAATGTGTAAGCCCGGCTACTGAGATGCCTTTTGGTCCGATGAGGCGTGATAAGGCAGACGGGCCTCTCAGGTGTGATCTACCCGACTTTTACTGCCGCTTGTTTGCCGCGCCGCTCATAAACGTGGCAGCGGGACAGGTGAAGGGCGCTGGACAACAGGTAAACGGACAGGTGAAGGCGTAGGACAGGTAAATGTGCCACAGGACAGGTGAAGTGCGCTAGAGAGGTAAAGGTGTAAGAGCAGATAAAGGTGTAAAAGGAATAGGACAGGTAGCCGTGCTGTTGGACATACGAAGAGGGCAAGACAAAGACGTGTAGCGTAGGTGACAGGCGTAAAGACAGAGGACACAAGAGAGGATAAAGCGTTTTGTTGCACCCTCACCCATAAAAGTAAAAATGCGTGAATCATTTCACACTACATGCTAAAATTTAAAATGTAATCGAATGCCTGGAAGAATAAATACTGTAATAATTATACCTATCTGTCTATCGATCCATAGGAGAGGGAGTAGGAATAATCATCTGGCTGATCTACAGTAGTTTATGAAGGACTGTGGATTTAAACTGTAGACGGTCTAAAACTATTCCTATCATGATTCCTTACCCAGTCTGTCTATGTCCAATTACCATCACTTACAGCCTGGTTGTTGAGATAGGAGGGAACTGGAGTTACTGGAGGCATCTGTTTGGATAGCTACAAGGATGGGGAGGAGGGGGACAGCAGTAAAGGGAGAGAGATAAGCATGGGGACAATGTAGGTTGGTAGATCTAGTTTATTTGTGTGTGTGTGTGTGTGTGTGTGTGTGTGTGTGTGTGTGTGTGTGTGTGTGTGTGTGTGTGTGTGTGTGTGTGTGTGTGTGTGTGTGTGTGTGTGTGTGTGTGTGTGTGTGTGTGTGCTTGCGCGCGCGCGCCCCCCTCCCAAACAACGGTGTGATCTGGACTTAAGAGGCTTCTAAGCATCTCTCCAGACTTAGTGATTTAGTTTGCATATCATTCTTAATAATGTCTAGTATGGTATTTAAGCAGACTGTCCTAATATATCAAAAAAATCATCAATATCACACAAGGGAGCAGTATAAAGGGTATGATGTGCTTAATAAATCGCCAAAGAGGAAGTGCTATGGACAATACGCTCAATTGAACAATGCCATTTTCTCGTTAGCTTAGGAAACACACAAGCACCTCTTCCTTGCTAGCCTTATTTTTCCATTAATAATTTTACACATTAATAAGCTCATCTTTATTCTTTTCATAGCTTTTCTTTTAGCATACAGCGTATTATTAGTCTCTTCTTTACTAATTTCATTTCTTTCTTAGGGTGTAGCACATTATTAGCCCTTTCTTTACTACTGTAGTTTCATTGTTATTTAGCACAGGGAACATTAACTACTTCTCCCTTACTAGATTAATTTATTTTTAGTATAGTCTATGGCATATTTATAACTCCTCATTGTCTCATTTTTTTTTTAGCAAATGGAACAATAATAATCTCCAATACGTTATTTTTTTAACTTACATAAAACCATCAGTATTGTACACTAAAATGAGAAAGTGTAGTCTATTAACGGAAAATACAAATATCTAAGGATCTCTCCGAACAATGCTGAAAATCGTGTGTTGGCCGAAAGCCTAAGAGAAGAGTGAGATGAGGCTTATCAATAGTCAGCATCTACCGCTTGTGTCTCCTGCTCGCTAATCCACTCACTCACACTGTCTTTCTCTTCACTCACATGCCATTATGAGTTAAACTGACTCATATTTCTGTTCGTTAATTCCACTCTCTCGTGTTATTCTGAATTCTGTTTCTGTAACTTTAGTCATCTACAATCACTCACATCATTTTGAATTTTACTCCCAATTTTGCTTGTCAGTTACATCGCTCTTACACGTACAGTTATCTTCACTCATATCCCTTCTTTAATGTCGCTTTGTTTAATAATTTAGTTCAACTCGGTATTCTGCTTGCTCATATTCCCCGTTCGTCATTGTACTTCACTCATTTTAATCAACACCGATTTATTCAACTATTTCCCGCATTTCTCGCTGTCGGCATTTCTCAAGCAACCGCATTTCTAAGTGTCCGCAATTCCCGGGTGTCTCCATTTCTCACTCCGTATTTCTCAGTATCCACATTTCTCACCGTCCGTATTTGTCAGTATCCACATTTCTCACCGTCCGTATTTGTCAGTATCCACATTTCTCACCGTCCGTATTTGTCAGTATCCACATTTCTCACTGTCCGTATTTCTCAGTATCCACATTTCTCACTGTCCGCAATTCTCAGTATCCACATTTCTCTGTGTCCACATTCTTCAGTGTACGCATTTTCCAGTTATCCGCATCTGTATGTCCGCATTTGAAAGGTGCGGGCCAACCCTCCTTCCCCCCCTCTCGGCTCACTCCCCAACACCCCATCACTCCCAAAGTGTCCCCCAGTGTCCACCGTTTAGGTAATTACACGACGATGGCTACCGGCGAAGGTGGGAGGAGGGGTAGGGGACGGCGGTGAGGAAAGAGGGATGGAGAGAGGAGGAGGAGGAGGAGGGAGGAGAGGCGTGTAGGGACTATGCGGAGGGGAGGGGAAGAAAATACAGGAGAAAAAAGAAAAGGAGGGAATCGGAGGGATGGAGGTAAAGGGCAGATATTTGGGAGGTTAGGATGATGGAACGGAAGAAGAGGAGGAGGAAAGGATGGAAAAAATAAGGAGGGAGGAAAGACGATGCGTAATAAAAGGGAACTGGGCAAGGAAGTACAAAGTACAATGGAAGTACAAAGGAAAGCGAACAGCAACAGACCTTATGGTCCTTTCGAGGCTGTTTGGTACAGAGTAGACTATGACTACAAGATCTAACTCTACATGCTGAAGGATAAGGATAGTAAAGCAAGAAAGCTCCCCCCGCCTCCAAACCCTCCAGCCAAAACTGGCAAGAAAAAGTGAGAAAAACCACCACGCAGCATGGAAAAACTGACATGGAAATTTCATAGGAAAGACTGAAAAGGAAAACTACAATCTATAATACATTATCTATAAGCTACCAGTATGAATAACCTGAAAGAGAAAATAGTAAAGTACAATAAGTAATCAAATAAATAAATAACTAATGCATGTCGCTGTACGAGTACGTTGAGTTGACGGGGCGTCTGCGGATACAGTGTGGAAATTGCACAGTGCACAGTGTGGATATTCAGGGGTGGTGTGGCAGCCTTGCCTGGCGCTATTAAGGTAGGCAGCAGTCAATCAGGCCCCAGCTCCATTCATTCCACTGAGACTAGGAGGGAGAAAGGGACGGCGAGGGGAGAGGACGAAAGCAGGAATGGGAAAGGACGGTGGATGAGTGAGGGAAGGGCAGGCATGTTATGGTGGAGAAGAGGGGAAAAATGTAGATGGAAGAAAGTCAGGGAAAGAAAGGGAAGAAGGGAAGAGTGAGATGGGAGAGAGGAGTTAGAGAAGAGGGAGGGAGGGTGTAAGAGGAGAGGAGAAAGAAAATCTGGAAGAGAAAAGGAGATTACGTAAGAGCATAATGGAAGAAAGGAATGGAATGGGAAGGCGAGGGAAAGGAAGCGGGAGAAGGGATGAGAGAAAAGATAGGAGGGAGGAGGAGAAAGTGGGGAAAGAAGGATAGGAGGAGGTGGTGAGTGCGTGAGAGAAAAGAGGGGTAGGAGGGTGAGAGTACAAAGGAGTACAAAGGAATGTAAACAGCAACAAACCTACTGGTCCATTCGTGAGAGGGATGAAGGAAGAGGGAAAGGAAGGGAGGGAGAAATAAGAATGGAGGGTGGGTGGATGAGAAGAACGGAAGAGAAAGTTTGAAAAGAGAGAAGGTGGGAATGAAATGTGGTGACATGGGATGAGAAGGGAATGAGAAAGGGTGGGGTGAGGGGAAGGGTTAGAATGAGGAAGGAAAGGGAAGACAGGAAAGTGGAAGACGGAAGAAATGGAAAAGAGGGAGAAATGCATGGGAGTTAACCAAAACTAATTTAGCCCTTCCTGCTGTTACTGGAAGAAGCCTAACAATTTTCATCAGCTACAAAAGAAAAAAAAGGAAAAGAAAAAATAAAGAAAAAAGGCCCCGCCCACGGCCAGGCAACGGTACCTAACTAACTGAACCTAACCGGACCTTCATCCGACCCTAACCTAACTTTAATGACAGACCCAAAGTACAGGGGAGAGATGCTGGAAGGGCCTGGAGGGTGGGAGATAGGAGGTAGGTGAGGGGTGCAGAGGGGTTGTAGGGAGGGAGAGGGGTGTACAAGGGAAGTAGGGAGGGGAAGGGGTGTTGAGGGAAGGGTGCAGAGGGGAAGTAGGGAAGGAAAGGGGTGTACAGGGAGTGTTGGGAGGGGAATGTAAGAGAGGGGAAGGGGTGTTGAGAGAGGGGTGAGGGGTGATGTGACAATGTAAAGGGGGGTATAATGGGATGGCGTAAGGTGTATAGAAAACAGGGAGGAATATGCGGGATGTAAGGAGCAGGGAAGTGGGGGTAGTGATGAGGGATGTTGAGAGAAGGAAAGGAGGAGAGGGTGATAAGGGATGTAGGGAGGAGGGAAGGGGGGAGGGGGTGATGAGGGACGTAGGGAGGAGGGAAGGGGGGAGGGGAATGAGGGGGGATGGTGGATGGGGTAGGAGAGGGATGCTGGAGGGGAATGAGGGGCATGAGGGGGGGGAAGAGCTGGAGGGAGGTAAGGAGGGGGAGGTGGAGCGGGGTGGTGCTATGTTAATTGCGGGCTAAGTTGCTAGAGGCGACCCCAAATTCGGGGTCGCAATTCTCGACCTTACAGACTCCGGCATGAGAGACAGAGAGACGGCGTTACGAGACAGAGACAATGGTATGAGAGACGATATGAGTGTTTATGACTGGACAGACGCAGCTACGTGATACAGGCAACGGTATGAAAGATGAAGTAACTATGATGTCAAACATTTACGAAATTGGGAGAAAAACAGAGACGGTGCTACGATATACAGACAACGGTATGATAGACGATATGAATGAACTGGACGAGATTAAGAGATCCTTATTAGTCACCTGTACCAAAATTTAGAAACTCTGGAATGCGAAATTATGAGGAAGGTGAGACGATACAAGAGACGAAGATAGAATATGAGATCCACACATCATTCCACTCCACAACATACAATATTTTACTCAACTTGGTCGAATACCGCTGTATCTCCATCTAGAATGCTGAGTTGTAACAACAGATTAACGCTAGAATATATTATTAGTCATGATGAAGTGCTATGGAAAGGATGTAGATCCATAGTAGTGTTACTTTCTGCCAAAGAGCACGCAATATAAGCTACAAAAGGAAGAAAATATGGGCAATTTAGGACGAAGACTATAGAATCAGGCCTCGCAACTGTCAGCATTAGCGAGATTATGACAGGTTGGGATAAGGGAGTGGCGAAACGTTCTGGTGTTTGTGTTATACCAACTGTTGTACACTTGAAGATCGTGAAGGTTTAGGCAAGCCCTTGGGATTTTGAGCCATTTATGCAACATCTATTACAAGGCCTACATGACGTATTTAGCAAGAATGTCACATAACAGATGGCATACAACAAAGTAACGCAGCCAGACTAGCTAAACCCTCATCACTTGCTTCAGTTGGCCAACCGCCGTCAGAAAACCTGGGTCTCGCCTTTCTCCTCAGTTCACAAGACTAAGAACATGATTGCAAAGGCTACTGGATTGGATTATGTGCATGCGCTGGGAACCTCTTGCACCACGAGATTATGAGACAGTATTACGAGATTTCCATATTTTGACATTTAGAAAGACCAAGTTGCAAGACTGCGAGACCTTTGCCCTGTGAGTACCGAGACGCTAAGTTACAAGATACTGTGACACCCTGAAATACATGACTAGTATTCCTGTGAACAAGAAGACATTACGTAACCCCACGAGACCAGCTAGTCTACGTAGTCAGCAAAACAAGCACCTGCCGTTGCCTTATCTGTGCGTTACATTTATAAACTTAAGACGAATGCTATGCTATGCAACATACTACTGATTTCACTTTTTGGTTTCATAAGCAGTACTGCTTCCTTTTGTTTTAGTGATCAACCCCTTCACTGTGAGGTTAATTCGACACAGAAAAATCGTGTGGTGTGGTAAAAAAAAAAATTACCACACAAGTCGTTACAGCACTGTCAGAATGAGGGAAAGTATTAGGAAAAAGTAAACTCAGACGTGAAGGCTACGAAACAATGAAATAAATGGATCAAAGAGCACTTACTTCGGACTCCAACGCACTCATAGGTAAAAGATACTGTATGTATGTTTGGCTAAACACTAATATCTAGTACAAGTTGACTACTCACGGCACTGTGCTTTTACGATGTACTACGCTAGAACGCTCACTGCACTATGAAACAATTGACCGAAAGTGTTCAATTCTCACAAGAAACACCGTTAAAATGTGTGAATAATTCATCAATAAACATATACTTTAGTAGCAACATGTTACTAGCCTCACACATTCACTTGTACGATATACACACCAGGAATATTTTAAAATATTAACATCACTACATCAACAACCTACAAAATACGGACAGTTTGTTAGTGTCTCATTCTTCCTGGTGACCGTAATACCCAGGTGCTCCCATTACACAGGGTTGCCTAGGGTCGCCACAACACACCTACAGCAGGTCGGGTTGTTGGCTTAAGTACCTCATTTGGCCCACAGGTACTTAGATTCTTTACTACTACTACTCTCTCTCTCTCTCATTACTTCAGATCTTCCTCTCCCCTCTCTTTCCCCACCTTTTTCTCACGCCCCCCCCCCCCGCTTTCTCTACCTTCCTCTCTATCTTATTACCTCATTCCTCCTCTTCCCCCACTCTTTCTCCGCACACACACACACACACACACACACACACACACACACACACACACACACACACACACACACACACACACACACACACCCTTCCTCTTCCCACCTCTTCTTCCTCTCATCTCCCCTCCCTCCCTTCCACATCTTCACAGCATCCCTACTCCTTCATCTCTCACCCTCTTCCTACACTCTTTCACTTTCATCCAGATCCCCTCTCCCTTCTCCATTCCATTCCTCCCCTCCAACTCATCTGCCTTTCCTCCTCCGTATCTTTTCTTCCCCTCCTTCTTTGCTCCTCTCCTTTACTCCTTAATATACCCTTCCCCAGCTAACTCTCTCTCTCCCTCTCTCTCTCTCTCTCTCTCTCACCCTACGCCCCACTCTCCGTCTAGTACTCGTTTTATGGTTCCTTCCACTACGCATGCCCCTTATTACGGCCGCTTTTATTGCTTTAAGACGTGTAATATGGAGAAGACTGTCCTAAATAACTCTTCTTTGCACCCCCTCTTTATTTTCGTTTTATATTCTACTCCTCTTTCTTTTTCTCGCCTTTCTCATCCTTTTTTTCTTATCCTTTCTTTCTCTCAGCACACTCCCACTTCCTTCATCTCTGTCTGTCTGTATGTCAGTTAACTATAACCCCTTCCTCTTCTATTTTTCCCCCTAACCTCACATACCCCTTCCTACCTTTCCCCTTCTCTCCCTTTGATTATTAATTCAACTTTTCTTTCCTACTTACCTCGGTCTTCCCTTTCATGGCTTTCCACCCCCTCTTTCACCACGCAACCTCCCCTACCCAACGACTCTTTACCCGTACTATGACAAGCCCCAGTATGCCATGAAGGGAGATTTCAGTGTAACTTTCCCTGCTATCACCTTCTCCTCTGGCCACCTCCTCTCTTCAGTGATCCTCTAACTCCCCTTACTATGGCTATCTCTTTCCCTCTTATTATTATCTGCGCTTTCTTCCATGGTCCCTTCCCTTTTTCATAACCGTCTATCTTCCCTTTCATGCCCACCCCCCCTCTCTCTCATTACATCTCTCCCCTTTCTCTCTCACTCTCTCTCTCTCCTATTGCCCTTTCTCTCCCCTCTCATTGCCCTCCTTCGTCTGCTATGGCCACTGTGCCCCCGTGTGGCCACCCCCCGGGCCAGAGCGGGTCCAGTGTGTAATTATTTGGGGCCGGACTCCATGCCTCACTGCTGGACATAATCACGGCTCCATCTTTTAGGCGAGCGGCAAAAACCATCATTGGCTCAGGTGCTTCGGGTACGGAATGGGGCGTGGGGGAAGACGGGGAATGGGGCGTGGGGGAAGACGGGGAATGGGGAGTGGAGAATGGGGAAGCAGGGGGAGACCAAGCGTTACTCCAGTCTTACGCTCCTTACGTTGTGATCAGACCTTAATCCCTTCAGTTCGATGATATATAATTTATTCTTGCTATCTTCAAACCATTTTCTTCAGCTTAGGTGGGTGATTCGTTAACCCATTACCTAAAAGAAGTTGCTGGGAGAGAGAGAGAGAGAGAGAGAGAGAGAGAGAGAGAGAGAGAGAGAGAGAGAGAGAGAGAGAGAGAGAGAGTTTATGTAAGGGGTGACTGGAGAAAGGGAAGAAAAATACTGGATAAAGGAGGAGGAGGAGGAGGAGGATGTGAGTAGGGATACGGGTGCAAGGGAGGGTGCATGAGGAGGGAGGGGCAGAGACAAGAGAGAGGGGGGAGAGGGAGGGGTAGGGGGGGGAGAGGGGAGAAGATGAGGTAGAGAGGAAGGCTGGGGGAGTACAGGAAACGAGGAAGGGTATGTGGAAGGAAGAGAGGAGGGAACAGCATAAGAAAAAGGCAATGAAGAATGGATGTGTGGGAGGGAAGAGAGAGGAGGGAGGGAGGGAGATTACGGAGGAGGGAAAGGGGGGAGACTGTCGGGGGAATGTGGGAGGGGAGAGGAGGAAGAAGGAGAATGGGGAGAGAAAGAAGGAAAAGAGAGAAGAGGGGTGGGGGAGGTATGGGAGAGAGAAGGGGGTGTGGTTGCAAGAGTAGGAGCGAAGAAGAAATGTGAGAGGCGAAGGGAGGAGGGAGGGAGAAGAGGGCGGGGGAGGGGGAGGAAAGAGGAGGGCGGAGAGATGAGCTAGGTGGTAAAGGAGGAGGGGATGGAAGTGGGGGGGAAAGATGAGAGGTACAGGAAGATGTGTGAGGGAAGGTGGAGGAGAATAACGAGAATAGAGGGGAGGAGGAGGAGCAGGAGCAGGAGGAGGAGGAGGAGGAGGAGGAGGAGGAGGAGGAGGAGAGGGAGAGGGAGAGAGGGAGGGAAGGAGAAGGGGAAGCGTGAGAGGGGAAACGGAGGCAGGTGGAGAGCAGCGCTGGTGGATAGTGCGGGAAGGTGCCTACTAGGATGGAAGAATGTGTGTGTGTGTGTGTGTGTGTGTGTGTGTGTGTGTGTGTGTGTGTGTGTGTGTGTGTGTGTGTGTGTGTGTGTGTGTGTGTGTGTGTGTGTGTGTGTGTGTGTGTGTGTGTGTGTGTGTGTGTGTGTGTGTGTGTGTGTGTGTGTGTGTGTGTGTGTGTGTGTGTGTGTGTGTGTGTGTGTGTGTGTGTGTGTGTGTGTGTGTGTGTGTGTGTGTGTGTGTGTGTGTGTGTGTGTGTGTGTGTGTGTGTGTGTGTGTGTGTGTGTGTGTGTGTGTGTGTGTGTGTGTGTGTGTGTGTGTGTGTGTGTGTGTGTGTGTGTGTGTGTGTGTGTGTGTGTGTGTGTGTGTGTGTGTGTGTGTGTGTGTGTGTGTGTGTGTGTGTGTGTGTGTGTGTGTGTGTGTGTGTGTGTGTGTGTGTGTGTGTGTGTGTGTGTGTGTGTGTGTGTGTGTGTGTGTGTGTGTGTGTGTGTGTGTGTGTGTGTGTGTGTGTGTGTGTGTGTGTGTGTGTGTGTGTGTGTGTGTGTGTGTGTGTGTGTGTGTGTGTGTGTGTGTGTGTGTGTGTGTGTGTGTGTGTGTGTGTGTGTGTGTGTGTGTGTGTGTGTGTGTGTGTGTGTGTGTGTGTGTGTGTGTGTGTGTGTGTGTGTGTGTGTGTGTGTGTGTGTGTGTGTGTGTGTGTGTGTGTGTGTGTGTGTGTGTGTGTGTGTGTGTGTGTGTGTGTGTGTGTGTGTGTGTGTGTGTGTGTAAAAGGGGCAGGGGTTTTATTACTTCCTTCTGGTGTCCAGTTTTATTGATTAATTCCGGTGACACCGAGATAATTTTCACATTTCAGGAGACTAGTGATGGGGTAAATGAAGATTATATCAAACCTCTTTGGTTCGACAAGATTCGCCAAAGCTGAATAAATTAGTCTGGAGATCTCATGAATAAAATGAAAATACCGGCACGTAATTAGACTGAAAAGGTTACGAATACGGCAACCGGTAAGAAAATGATGTGAAAATGGGATGGAAATTAAGGCGAAAAGACACAAGTTAAAATGGGACGAAGCGTGGAATGGGGGAATAGCGAGGGGAATGAAGGGGTGTGGGATGAGGAAAATCAGATGAACATTGATGTGACTGAAAGATGAGTGTGAGAGGGAGGAGGTTTGGGGAGACCTGTGGAGGGGGAAGGATATGTGAAGTATGAGTGCGAGGGGGAGAAGGATCAGGGAGGTTAGAGGAGGAAGATGACGGAAACGAGTGAGAAGACTTATGTTGTGAGGGAGAATGGGTTTTGAGGTACAAGAACCCTGGGGTAACACATTTTCTTACATCTCCCCTAGTCTTCAATAAGCCGCCTGTCGGTAGAAAGAATAGGGAGAACGAAGGACGGGGGCAGACGATAAGTGAGAGGAGTGGGGTGTGAGGGAAAACTGGGATAATTAGGTGCGAAGAGAACAAGGTTGGTGCATTTTATATTCTTATTCATATAATGCCTCGATAACTCCTTCTATCCGACGAAGTAGTATGTATTTAAGTCTTGCTAACTTTAGACACTGTTAGTCTGCTCAAGGGACATTTTCTAACCTGGGGTGGGTTGGTTTGAGATAAGTTTCACTAAGCCGTTCGTCACAAAAAATCTCTCTTAAGTTGAAAAATATCGCGTTTAGGAAGAAAGAAGAAACTATATTAAGACGACATCGTACTGAAGGGGTAAATTTTATTCTCGCAACCACCAGGCTTTTTCAACATAGCAAGGGCCTCTCAATGAAGTGCTCACCCCCTTGTGGGACAGGTGACCAGTTTTATACTTTATTCCGGCTCACGGCAGGACGATTATATTCTGAAGGAAAAATTACCTGACCAAGGGCGAATGACTCAGTAAAATGAGGCTCCTGAGCGTAATACAGGACATTCAACCATAAGCAAGGAGGTTATATTAACTTTCCTTGGTTATGAGACGCACAATTACCCATAGCCACAGTTAGAGCCCAAACATGCTGCCACCACACGATTTCATTTACTTCAGTAAATGAAATCGTGTGGTGAATGAAATCGCAGTGAAAGGGTTAATTACTACTAAACGATGCATCTTTTTTTTATTTCTTGATACCACAAGACAATTATATTAAACTGAGGAAGGACGTCTAATGGTGAAGAAATTAGTACGGTACTAATAAACGACTCTTTTTGCTAGATTTTGCCACCACCAGGCAGACTTACCCCAAGTTAATTTATGAGTACTACTACAAATTTATATCTTTAGGAGGGTTAACTACTTGCTACCGAGACGCATATGACCGTAATATAGGCTACGCAGTTACAAGACTCACAGTTACACACAACCCTAAGCTCGTAGACTCCGGTGATTCACAGTTCTACAAGTTACGGTGGGAAGGTATGGCAGCGGTACGAGGGGCTACGTAAAGGAGGTACAGTTACAGGGCGGTACACACACAGTTACACCACATCACGCAGACTACGCAGGTGAGACGCTGTGTGTGTGTGTGTGTGTGTGTGTGTGTGTGTGTGTGTGTGTGTGTATCAGCTGTTAGTCTCGCTAGGATGCACACTTGTCACTCTGATGTGGTAGTCTCTCTCTCTCTCTCTTAGTCAGTCTCTCTCTCTCTCTCCTTCTTCTTCCTCTTCTTCTACTTCTTCTTCCTCTTTTTCTTCTTCCTCTTCGTCATTTTCTCTTCTTCCTCCAGCAAGACTGGCTTTTTTAGTTAGGCTAAGTGTGGGAATATAAGTCGTGGTGAGGCGTGGGGTGAGGGTGGGGTGGGGAAAGGGGTGTGTGGGAGTAAGATTGGGGAAGGAACGGTGGATGTTGTGTTTGAGTGGGGAGGGGGTGTGGGGGAGGGGGTGTGGGGGAGGGGGTGTTGGGGAGGGGGGCGGGGAATGAGTGTGGGGGAGGGGGGCAGCGAATGAGTGTAGGGGTAGGGGGACGGAGAAGGAGTGTGGGATTGAGGGAAGGGTGTGAGGTTTTTAATCTACTTGCCTCATCATTTCTCTTCATTCCTCCGTCTCTCTGACTGTCTTCCTTCGTCTCCAACACACACACAAACACACACACACGCATGTACAGGGAAAGTGGAAAGTACATACACCATTACTGCATACCGCTTAATGCTCTCCACTAATTACCACTCATTATCACAATCACAATCATAACCCTTCATAATTACGTACACGGGGAGCGCACTTAACCACGTCCATCTCAGAGGCCTCCCACAATCTACAGAGCTAAAAGTGGTGTAGCGGCAGCAGGAACACGGTATAAAAGGACGTCGCTCAAGTAATGAGGCAAACCCACAAGATATTTTTTTGTGCTTTCCTTTTCCGTCACACGTGATGGCGAATGTTTTAAGCTGTTTAATACTGGCTGGCTGTAGCACAAACGAAGTGAAGACGACGACACCGTACAAGATGGGATAAATACACAGAGAAATTATGTGAAAACAAGTGTGCAGGCATAGTGGAGTGAGTGTGGACTTAGGTTTGGAGGGTGAAGGTTCGTTAAGTGGGGGAGGAGTTAATAGGTGTGGTTAGGTGGAATGTGTTGTGGTGGGCTGGGCAGGTGGAAGGCAAAAGAGAGTAATGGCATACATGAGAATATTTAGGTACAGCATGCAAATTAAATCCCAAGAAAGAGGTGCAACGAAGTCTCCTATACATACAGTACGGCTTCATATGGTAACAAGGTTATGTAAAGAATGAGAAGAGGAAGAGCGAGAATGAGGCTAAAGAATGGATCTGCACTGTGAATTAAAGAATCGTAGCAAGAAGAGAACTGCTTCAGAAAGGAAGACCGAGAAGGGGAGGAAAGATAAGGCGTATGAATGTATTAAAGACGCAAAATTGAAGGAATGAGGAAAGAAGACTAAATACAAGATGGTGAAATCGAGTGCAAAAGCGCATTAAGGAAGGCAGCTCCGGGCCTGGATGAACCTGGGACTTGACGTCTGACAATAAATATACAGTAGATAACAGCAAAAATAACAAAAATACTGTAGAAAAAATTTAGTACAGTAAGTTATGTGACAGTGGGGAAATTCCCAGGTGTTTGGTTGTATAAATAGCTAGGTGAAGTACAGAAGTCTGCCAAAGAGAGGGGAGAGGAGAGGAAAGACAGTGCAGACAGGAAATGAATGAAAGAGGGAGACGGTGAAAGAAAGGGAGATGCGAAAAGAAAATGAAAGAAAGAAGGGAAGAGAGGAGGGGCAAGAGTGCGCAGGGAGCAATGAAAAGGTAGGACGAGGGAGAGAAGAGAGAGAATAGAACAGGGATCAGGAAAAGGGAGATACGAAAGAACACAAAACAGCTTTGGAATGGTGAGGAAAATGCCTGTAAATCTGATGAGCCAAGCCCCAGATATCCTTCCACACACATACATAACCACACAAGAAAACCTCTTTAGTGTCATGATGTATTCCATATTTTATTCTTGCAATTTCAAAACGATATTACTCAGCTAACAAAACACTGGTTAAACTGATGGGGTCAGATGTGGCCTATCTTTCTCCCTCTTTATTAAGGTTGTCCCCGAGGCTGAATATAATCGCCTGGTGGCAGCGGGGCTAAAATATTTGACATACAGTACCTTGTTTTCATAAACTAAGAATGAAAAATCTGAAGGATTACCCTTACCCGTAAACTAAGTTGAATTTTTTATGTAGGTTAAATATACTAAATAAAAAAGGGACCTGGAAACTAAAAGACCCTGCCAAGGACTATGGGACGTAGGACTGCTTGGCCTCTGGAACGGACCGTCATATAAAGTCCAGCAATGAAAAAAAAATTGAAAAAGGGCCAAAGTCTGGTTTACATAAAGTTAGTACGGTACTTACATACGTAGACCAAACCACTGAGGTACTGCACATATATCGTAATTACCTGAAACAATGGAAAATTTGTTACACTACAGGCATTGTTTAGTGCACATTAATTATATTATTGACAGTATATAACAAGTAAAAAAAAAAATCGGCTTACATCCTATTCTGTATCCTGCCGAAATAAGCTCGACTAATCTAACTACGTGAAATAGTGTAACCAATCAAAATGACCACGGATGTGGTTACGTAATGTTTGGCTTAACCATTAAACTTTTATAACAGGAGAGAGAGAGAGAGAGAGAGAGAGAGAGAGAGAGAGAGAGAGAGAGAGAGAGAGAGAGAGAGAGAGATCATGAAGACATAAATGAAGGGAGGGGCAGAAAGGGTGAAAAAGATGGACCGAAGAATAACAATCACAGGAAGGAGATATTATGATGGAGGGGAGGAAGGGAGGGGAGATGAAGGGGAGGGAGGGAAGGAAAAAGGAAGGGTGGGATGGGAAACAGTGTGATCAGGGAGGAGGAGGATCAGGACGGAGAAAGGTTGAAAATGAAAGGAAAAAAAAATAAAAGGAAGGAGGGTGAGAGATGAGATGAGAATGGAGAGCAGTAAGAGAAGGAAAGCGTTTGAAACAGGGAAGCATGAATAGTAAAAAAAAATAGAGAAATGAAAGGTGGAGAGAGAGAGAGAGAGAGAGAGAGAGAGAGAGAGAGAGAGAGAGAGAGAGAGAGAGAGAGAGAGAGAATAAAGAAGAGGCTAATCCGTGCACCTGAGCCCACACACTAACCTAAAACTGCTGAGGTCTCCCAAGGTGATCAGTTGTCTCCTCTCTCCCTCATTCCTTGATCACTACGGATAATTCTCTCTCTCTCTCTCTCTCTCTCTCTCTCTCTCTCTCTCCTCACTTTTCTTACATACCGGTACTTCAGTTATATGTCTCAGGGTATAGTTTAAGTACCCGGTACTATAAATTGTGTACATATGTTACCAAGTACGGTATGCAATGCGGATTTATATATAAAAATGGATTTGATTGGAAACATGTAAATGTGTTGTGTGTGTGTGTGTGTGTGTGTGTGTGTGTGTGTGTGTGTGTGTGTGTGTGTGTGTGTGTGTGTACATAAACCACTGTGTGCCCTTAATGTGGATGACAGGTTATGTATACCCGTGTGTGTATGTGTACATTAATTCCTGTTTGTGTAGTCGAGTTTTGTACGTATATATGTTTCAGTGTGTGACTGAGTGCGTACATTATACGTATATCCGTGTGTGTGGCTGAGTGTGTGTACGTATACCTGTGTATTGCTGAGTGTGTGTACGTATACCCGCGTGTGTACTTGTGTGTGTGTACGTATACCTGTGTGTATGGAGGTGTAGGCTAAGCCTAGGTGAGAGAGGGCGGGCGTTGGGTATCATGTTGCCTATACACCGTCACTCTCTCTGTCCTTACACCTCCCTACATCCATCCCGTCACTATTCTCTCTCTCTCTCTCTCTCTCTCTCTCTCTCTCTCTCCCCACCAGACACCTTCAACATCTGTCATGTCTAGACAAAAAAAAAAAAAACTTCCATTATTTCCATTCGATACGGGACACTCAGTTTTTTATTTAGTCGGTTTCACTTTGGTTACGAATATAATTATGAGACGCGGTGTTCTGAGTGCTGGATGAAAGACTGGCCTGTTTCTGACCGTCGTATTCTCATGAACATCCTCTCCTTACTGATTTGTTTTATATTTTTCACCCGAAACCTCGTGGCTATTATTTCTGGCTTCGTAATATCAATATGGACTGCATAAATACCATACAAAAGATTCCTGTCAGCCACACGTACAAATGCACTGGTAGGGAAGAGTTGCTGGGGAACCTCCTCTGATCACTAATCCCGTGAGCTGAAGGTCAGGATAGCAAAGCAAGATGGGGTGGCAGGAAGGGAACCTGTGGGGCATTGGTAGGCATGTTCATCTTGCAACTGGAAGAATCAGAGTTCGATACCAAGACCGGTTAGATTTTTGGATAAAATTAATTTCTGTCATCCTCGTTCAGCCTGCATTATGACTTAGGATCTGGATGTGACATGGACTATTGCAGGCAGAGTTCTAAAGGAAGATAAGAACGTTAATCGTCTGCCTTGATGACTCTCGTGCAATGAATTAGCATTAATTCTAAGCCTTCTTGAGGAAACGGCACAAATAGGAAAAAGATAACTGAAGGAGGGGACAGGGAAGGGGAGGGAGAAAAAAAGGGATGAACAGAGGAGGAGGCAGAAGTGAAGGGAGGCGGGTAAGGGGGTGAACAAGACAGGAGTGGGGTGTCAGGGCCGCACAAGAAACCCGACTCAGGGCTGCGGCCACCTCCGGAAACCAAGGTGGAGCCGCAGCCCGCATCGCCCCCCCGCCCCTCACACTGCCAGAGCCCCCCCCCTCACCGCCTTCCCTTACCCCTCCCCCCTTCACAGCCTCTCACGGGAACGTACACGCTGCGGCGGGATGTGTCCGTCCGCAAAGGTGAACATAATCCGCTGAAAATAAATAACACCCGCATCCCTGTGTAAAGTAAGCCTAGTGTGATTATGTCACTGAAAAACTAAGACTTACTTGATGAAGAATATTACGGTATGACAAATTCTGTCTTTATTTAAGCATTTCTTACCTGCATCTTTCATACAGCATCCCACAATATAATTTTTTTTTTTCCGCACTGGAACTGCACTACTGGAACTTTTTTTTTTTTTTTGGAAATTGTAACCCTATGTATAAGAGGTGGGTGTGGGCTGGGGGGAGGGCAGTGAAATGGCAGGGGACAGGGCGACATGGAGGCGATTTGTTTGTAGCCACTCTTTACGAGATTAAGGCGTCTGGCAATAGCTAGACAGATTGAACCCTTGCAACCAATGGATGAAGTACATTCACGAGAGGAGTGTTTACCTAGATTTCGACGAATCACTCTTTATTTACGTGATCTCTCTCAGTCATAGTCCACGGTTCACAACTATACGTTTTACTAGAACTATACTTTTTATTTTTTTTTTACTTCCACGCATCTTTTCATTTTCTTTCCTCGGTGTTCCCTTCCCTTCCCTTCCTAAATGCGTATCAGTAAGTTTCCACTTCTGTCAAAATACAAAATACTTTTTTTTTTCCCCCCCCCAACTCAAGAACGCTAGAGTTGACTGATACTAAGGTGGAGCTGGAATGAGCCAGCCGGCCTCAGCGATACCATCTTTCCTACAGTGACGAGCAGGAAGCGTGACAGGGTGGATGGGTGAACAGGATAGAGGATCGAAGGACAAAAAGGCATAATCGTGATAGAGACGATGGTTGAACAGAAAAGAACATCTGGAAATGCTGGAGACGAGATGAAGGGCTAAGAAACACAAGGAGAGGGATGTATAGAAGGAATGAATGACTGGAGGGCAAGGATAGATAGAGGATAGCAAGAAAAAAAAAATGACAGAGTGAGGTTATAGGAGAGGTAGGACAGCAGGCACGTATGACTAGAAAGAAAATGTAGGAGAGCAATTAGGCTATGGACAGAATGAAGGGATGTAAAGGAAAGGATGGCAGGATGGAAGACTGTGGATGGCTGATAAAGAAAGAACGGACGGTGGTAAAGAACAGAGGAAAGGATGGTATATAAGATAAAAAGGACAGTGGGATGGGGGATGAAATAAACAATCATGAATGTGGAGGAGCTGTGTTGTTGGTGTGGAGGAGTGCATTGAGGGCAAATGATGAATAATGGTAAGAATGATGAGAGAAGTGTGATGAATGGTAAGTCAGTGGGTGAATGACGAATTTACGTGTATCGCAAGTGTGTGGCTGAGTAGGAAAGGTGTGGTGAACGATGATCATGACTAACAAGTGGGTGGTGAGTGACAAGTGAGGGTAGAGAAAGACAGACAGTAAGAATGGGTAAAATGTAGTGGTTAGTTAAAGAGCTGTGACTGAATGAGTAGCCTATGAGTGAAAAACAGCAGTATGAGTGAGAAGTGAGTGCAACACGGGAAGAAGCTACACTGAAGCTGCTACAAATATGAGTAGGCAATAACAGTGATGAATATGAGCAAGAAACGACTATGAGTGGGTAATGAATACGAGTAAAAGGATGAAGTGAGTGAGGTGTTTGGGTGAGTGAGAGTGAACAAAGAGGCAGTATGGGCAAGGTGCCACCACTACCACACTCTCTCCCTTGGTCCTCAATGACACTCTTGTTCTCTCTCTCTCTCTCTCTCTCTCTCTTTCTCTCAAGACGATTTACTGGTAACAGTTATAAAAGGGATAAAGTTTAGATATAGCAAAAATCTCCCAAAGCGTTACCCCAGGATCACAAATGTTGAACTTTACAGCAACGAGCAAAAGTACGCCGACACTTCTCCGCTGGCAGTGGCAATGGAAAGTGTTAAATGAACTATATATTTATGTGATAGCAATATGCAGTACACAATAATAATAATAAAAAAAAAGGAAGGATACTCTGTCGTACGGATAGAAAAGAGAAATATGGAAGGATTGTGGGCGAATCAGAGTACACGAAAAAGAAAATGCGTACCGGTACTCGTAATGAGCCTCAGTCCTTTTACTTCGACGACATCTTTGTGTACCGTACCGGTAGCTCATTACTGCTACTTTCAGACGATTTTTCTTCAGCTTTGATTTCCTGCTCGTGAAGTGATTAGTACTGTAAAATATATACCCTGTTAAATTTTGATCGTTGTCGTTCGAAAAGTCTAAAATAATCTAAATAATCCTTTGGAGATAGTACGGACAAAATGCAAGAAGGAGGTTATCCCAGAGAGAGAGAGAGAGAGAGAGAGAGAGAGAGAGAGAGAGAGAGAGAGAGAGAGAGAGAGAGAGAGAGAGAGAGAGAGAGAGAGAGATGGAAAATCGAGAAAACAAGAAAAAGAAAGGGAAAAGAAGGGAAATTTACCGAGAAGAGAGCAACTGTATTAGAAAATAACACAATATAAAAAGCTCATCGCGGTGGAAGGGACGAGAAAGAGATGGAATGACGAGGAGACAGAGAGAGGGAAGGACAAAGGGAATTCATTGAGAAGAAGGCAACTGTACACCAGACAAAATACACAATATTAAAAGGACACATTGTGAAAGAGACATGGAGGAGACGAAAAACCGAGGAGACAAAAAGAGGAAGGGAAGGACAAAGAGAATCCATTGTGAAGAGAGCAAGCGTAAGCGGGACGAAATGAAAACTGCGCCAACTCGAGTTTTGCATCATAAATAATGCTGTTAGACAAGAAAGTATAAAGAAAGTAGCCAGGAAAGAAAGTATACATAAAAAGGCAGTCAGATGACAAATTATCTGGCTACCCCATTATCCAATTCACGGCTTTCATTTGATATAACAACTACTTCAGCACGGTACAACAGACTTCATACACTCCTGGTACTGTCGCATGATTGTATTAAGTTTACTGGAGAGTTCTCGTCGTGGAGGCGCTAAAACAGCCTCCATTATCTCCTTCAATACCTCATTTTGCTCTTGCCAATGGAGACTAACCTCAGACGAAGACGTGAGACCCCTTACGAATTCACTTGTTCAGCGGTGGCAAGAAACAAATTGGTGGTAGCAAAGAAAATAAAAAATCAGTCAGAAAAAGAAAGTTTGATGGTCGCAAAAACAAAATATCCGGCGGTAACTAATATAAAATAGTTTGGTAGAATTCCGAACAGTCTGTCGTTAGCAATAAGACAGTCTGACGTCATTAAGGGTATCACTGCATGGCGGTAAGCAGAAGAAAACAGTTTGCCGTAGGAAAGAAATTTTTGGCGGCAACAAGAATACCTGTCTATACTGAAGGAAGTTATGCAGGAGTAAAATACCGTGGATGCTGCAAGAACAACATTTTGGCGGTAGTAAAAGTTAAATAAATTTGGAGGTAACAAGGATAGAGTGGCAGAGGTAAGAATAAAACAGCTTGGAGGTAACAATAATACAGCTTGACGATAAGAATAAAAGTTTAAGGGCAACGTAGCACTAACAAGAGAACAGTTTGACGGTAAGAATGACACAGTTTGGCGGTAGAAATAATGAAAAAGTTTCATGGTAAGAACACAGTTTGACGGGAGCAAAATAGAACAGTTTGGTGGTAAAAATAAACGTTTGTCGATAGCAAAAATAAACGTTTGACGGGAGCACGCAAGCCTGATGCTATTACGAACACCCGGTATAACAATTCAGCCAAGAGCTGTTTTTATTCAGCGTTGGACACGCGCTCTAACCTCAAAACCATTCATCATCATCATCATCATCCACTAAAAACTCAGTCCAGAATAATTTAATTTTAACACACACACACACACACACACACACACACACACCTGTCAACGCAGTTTTGACATGTCAGCAAGTTTATAGTTCTGCAATAAAAACAGATAACTAACGCAATTTCGATCAAAATAAAAGAAACTAACGCACCAGCAATATCTCACGCAAACATTAAAGCAATCTCTCTCTCTCTCTCGGGGCCGCAGTTACTGTACATGAACACTTAAAACTGATTTATAGCATCCAGTGTTATAATTTATGATTCCAATTAAACTCATGGCAAACAATTTTTTCGCTGGAAGTGAGAAAATTTGTAATTTATTCTGACCATCTCGTACTGTAGATTTTTTTTTTTTTTTTTTTTTTTTTTTAACACGCCACAGCAATAAGGCTGAATGCTGCTCAGTTAAACCCTCTCGCTGTTTATAACGAACTTGGCTCTTCATTATGGCAAACTCCAAATTATTTTACTCAGAATAAAAAAAACTCTGCAGCATAAGCTATTAAACCTACGTAAGTGACATTAAACCAATAATAATAATAATAATAATAATAATAATAATAATAATACGCATACCCGGGTTGCAGATGTTAATGGAGATCCTACGGACCATAACACCAAATGTTTTGTCCATGTATTTTACTGATTTCGTAGCTAGGAACCCCAAACTTGATACCACCACCACCACTACCACTGTTACCAGTGCAACCAACACAATTTCAGCTCACATGGCACAGCTGTAAATAAGGTGGTGAGTAACCTACCAGATAGGAAATGAAAGCGACGTATTTTATTTATTTCGAAGCCTACATATAAAATTATAGTGAAATGATATATCTAACAACGAAACAGCTAGCTAATGCATTATATCCTGTTTGCTATATAGGAACCCAGTCCGGAGGTGGTAAAAGATATTCATGCAGGGCATATATAACCAACGCATTTTCTCCCCATTTCGTAACCATACGCACAAAATAGACGACACACGTTCTGATTTCGTAACGATGACCGTAATTTCAGCGCCCGAAAGGCTAGGTGTAAGAAATAACCAACATTCGATTCATTTCGTTGTTTACTTGTCTTATATACGCGCAAGAACGCAATGAACACGAAAATCAACGCATACTGTAAGTTCAAATTTTGCAGCTAGATTTTATACCAATGCTACAAATGCTAGATGCATGAAATGTCTGACAGCTTATTATTTTCTGTTAAAAAAAAAAAAAAAGAACAAGAACGCATGTACGGTACGAAAGAAAAAAAAAATCATATATACATTTTTTCGTAGCCATGGTCGTACTGTTAATTCCATCCATCCATCATCTAATCCTATGTTGCCCCATGAGGAGCGTAGGAGCCCGGGGCTAGGCAAGTTGGTCCTGACATTTAAGATGAGAGTGACCAGCCTCACTCATCCCTGAGTGGCATTATGTGAGCAATAAACCCCAACCACCCCTTGGATATATACCTTAACCGGCTCAATCCGATTGCAGCGCCGTAATTACCCACTAAACCACCAGGCGCCAAAATTTGGTTGTAAGGTTACTACCCAGCGTAGTAAATGGTTACCTGGTGTACAGGAAACCATTTGGCTTGTCACTCAGTGTAAAGTCACCCACAGGCAGGAGGAGGAGGAAAGAATGAAGGAAAGAAAGACACAAGAAAGAGTGTAATGTCCTCCTTTCGTTGCTACGGTGATAGCATTAATACCGAAAACTCACAATCCACGGAATAACCAATGCACGTAGCCCCCCCCCCAAAAAAAAAAAAAAAAAAAAACGCGTTTCACACGTTGAGCCGAAACTTAGAGGCACACACGGTTCCTCTTTCGTGCTCAGAATGGAGAATCGACAATAACATCGCTTATTCTCATTTTCGTAATCAAAACGCAAAATCCACAAAACAACCAATGCATGTAGTCCAAAAAGAAATAAAAATAACCCCACAGTTCACGATAGGTAAACAGGCCGAAAGTTCCGTGGGGGTCCCAGACAAAGGCTGGGTCGTGAGGGTGGACAACAGCGGGGCCCGGGTGAGCCACGCGATGGCAATTGTGGCTGACGTAAGATGGCGCTGACTGACAATGGGAGGCTGACAATGACTCCCTGTGTTGTCCGCTGTCTGCCATGGAAAAACGAGACAGGATAAAGAACACGAGGTATTATAAGAAAATGGAAAAAACTAGCGAAAAGATAACAAAAAAATGGATTGAACAGGGAAATGAGATAAAGGAAAAACGGCAAAGGATTGGAGACGATAAAGAAAAACGGGAGAAAGATAAAGAAAACTGAAGAAGGGCTCTGAATGACGGCGAAATAGGCAAATATTCAAAGAATAAAGGAAAATTCCATCCATCCATTATCCAATCCTATATCGCCCCATAGGAGCGTAGGAGCACGGGGCTAGGCAAGTTGGTCCAGACATTTAAGATGAATATATGAAGAAAAAAAAAATGTAATTCATCTGCTGAAACACGAGCTATCGGGTTGCACGGAGAACAGAATAATGTTTAGTCTCAGCTTAATATTACGAACAAGTATACTACATTAAAACAAGCAAGGATGGTCATAGCTGTGAAAGGGTTATCGAGATATTTTTTTCACAGAATAAATGCTTCGACTTTCCTCCGCTACAAAAAGCTACTTACATGCGTTCACAGAAAAAAAAAAAAAAATAGAATGCAGTCCAACGATGGAAAGGGGGGAGGGGTAACTAAAACCACATAGTATCATAAACTTTTAGGGAAAAAAAAAATGAAAGTCTGAAGGATGTACTGGTGAATCAGAGTGGGAGATAAACAGGTTAATCATATTGACGGAACAGAAAAGTACATTTGGGATAAAGCTTGATAACCCCTTCAGCCTTTCGGCATATCTTCTGTTATAATTCGGTTTCGTGCTAGATGATATTATTAAACTTATAAAGGACGTGTCCGGGCTGAAGGGGTCAATCTAAAAATGGAAGGATAAAACTACGGTACAACACAAAAATGACCTTTTCTCACATCAGCCAGGTTGGTCACAGGGCTAGCAGATCACGAACGAACTTAGTGAAGCCACTCATAGAGAGACAAGGTAGTTAAGATGTTGACCGCGCTCAGGGGAAGGACCAGAAACCCAAACCGCGCTTCCTGTGGCATTATAAGTGCGGTCATGTAGTGGAGGCTGGGCGGTGTGGTGTGGTGAGGCGCCGCGGTGAGTCTTGATGCTGGGACGCAGGTACCATCACACACACCCTCTGCCAACACCACCCCCATACTCTCACCTCACCACTGCCAACACCGACTCTTGATGTAAGGGCGCAGGTTAGCAACAGACACACTCTTACGCCAGCTCTACCACAATCACCACTAAAAGCTCCACCATCACCATCACCACCACTAAGTGCTACCACCACCACCACTAAAAGCTCTAGCACCACCATCATCACAACTAAAAGCTCTACCACCACCACCACTAAAAGCTCTATCACCATCATCGCCACCACTAAACTTTCTACCATCACCACGAAAAATCTCTATCATCATACACAACCACTAACTGTTCTATCAGCATCGCATACTACAATGCCATGCCCTCACCAGTGCGTACACCTGTGACTGGAATGTAATAAGTCAGCAACAGAGGAACCAACATCATTCTAAATTATGCCACACTACTCTCAAGCTTAAAAGAGCAACTGTCACATCATCATCACACTAATCAGAATCACCAAACCCAGACCATTTCAAAAACATTGCAATGTAATACAGTTTAGTAGCAGCAGAATCATCATCATCGTAATCATCATCACCATTGCCTACACCTACGACTCATGATGCACGGGCGCAAGTAACATCACACACCCTCATGTCAGCTCTACGAACACCACTGCCATACACTCACTGCTGCTACCACGACCATGCCCTCCCCTTAACACTGCCTACACCTGTCACTGAAATGCTTCTAAAGCAGAAGAACCATCATCATCTTAAACAACATACCCTCTCCAGTGCCTACACATGCAACAGGAGTGGCATTTACATCATCATCCAAAACAACACTATTATCCCCCGCCCAACCATCACCACCACCTCACACACCGTCTGAGAAGCTCAACCTATCACCACCATACTCTCTTTCTACTCCTTAAATCTGCTACTCGGATGTTGATAATCCATTAAAAAAGGAACCACCAACAGCACCACCATCATGAACACCACCACCATCATCACCATCATGAACACCAGCACCACCATCCCCTCATCATTGCACTGCCTACACCTGCCACTGGAGTGCAGTAATCCACTTACAGAAGAATCGTCACACTCTTCCCTCCCAGGTTTATGTACAGTATTCTATACAGACCCTGATGCTCAACATTATCGATGGAGTGATCGGGATACAGAAACGACACCAAAGCTGATGAAAACGGGAGGAAAGCGGCAAAAACATGTTGAAGTTGTCTACCGACATCTTAACTTCTGCTAATAGGCCTATTTACACAAAACTTTAGTAAGTGACTATAAAACACGTAACTGACGGTTCACCTTACTTTTATAAACACTGCTCACAGAGCTTTGTTGTACTTTGTTTTTCAGGGTTAACATAACCTGGACTTCACGAGCTGCATTACATACACATTTTTATTTTTCCATAAATCGATCCCCGCATACCGGCACGTTCTTCAATGATTAAGATAATTGGTTACACGTACATAATGAAGACTGTAACCCCACCAACACGACGTGATCTCAGAAGCTAAATAAAATAATCTGGCACTAACCAAAATACAAGTCTTGCGTTAGCCACAATAACAGTTGTCTGGCCACAACACCGTGAAAGAATTGTCATCAGGCTGGAGGGGTTAATTAGAAATACGTTTTGCGAAAATACTTACTCAATGAAAAAAGGTGTAATGGAGCCGTGACTCAGTTAACACGACCCCGCCGGTGCAGCAATTTCTGATGAAAACATTAACGACAAACAATTATTCTTACTTACAAGGACAAGGTAGAAACTTTGGGCTTCTGGAGGGAAAAAAATCGATCTCCTCGACTTAGAAACACTGTCACAGGAGATAAACCATTTTTGTAATTTCAGAACTTATTTAAACTATTTTCCTTCCAAACTTCCCGCAAAGTTCTTGTAATCTCAAAAGTTACTTTAATTATATACCTTAAAAATTACTTTAAGCTCCGTAGCTGCAAAAAATAATGATATCTTTTCGAAAGTCAAGTATAATAACATTCAATCGTTATGTAATAAAAACACAAGCGATCTTATCTATGCAACTGTGAATGCATATTGTAGCGGGCGGCGAAAATAGTGTGGGACGCTGGGAAGTTAAAGAGCGAGAAAGGAGATATTTGGTGAAACAGGGAAGAGATATTTGGTGAGACAGGGAAAACAAAGAGAGAGAGAGAGAGAGAGAGAGAGAGAGAGAGAGAGAGAGAGAGAGAGAGAGAGAGAGAGATTGTTTACAGAGCCAACACCCCACCTTTGTAATCTCTGTTAATTACCACTGCCCTTAATTACGAACACCATTTAACTGAATCCGGCCACGATGGAGGGAAGTGATCGCCAAAAAAACTCAAAACATTCGGTGTGATGACGTATTCTGTATTTCATTCTCGCTCTCGCCAC
The DNA here is from genome assembly GCF_032717465.1 of Coenobita brevimanus. Lineage (NCBI taxonomy): Eukaryota > Metazoa > Arthropoda > Malacostraca > Decapoda > Coenobitidae > Coenobita > Coenobita brevimanus. Next base: position 12,298,813 of record NC_137010.1, read on the forward strand.
ACCATACTAACCCTTTGAAGCCGATGGCGTATTGTCATGTAATTCTTACTATTTCTAGACAATTTTATTTTGCCAAGGAAAGGATATTCGAAATGGTGAAGTTAGGTATAGCCTGTAGTAACTCCTTTGTTACTAATACCCAAACCAAGTTTAATAAAATCGTCGCGAGTTAGCAGGAATTAATCAACAACAGTAGCAGGAATAAAATAATAAAAAGTGCAGAAATAAATAAGACGCGTCCACGGACTGAATGGATTAACCATTGTAAGACACGCTTTTCACTGAGGGACGATACGGCTTTCATTAATCTCCAGTACTAGAAGTCTTTTCTATACTGAGTAAAACCGTCTGGAAGTAGCACGAATAGGAGGGCTTGACAAAAACCTCGCACAAGGAGGGGAGGGGAGGGACTGAGAAAGAACTAAATCATGAATAAAGAGGGTCTGCTTAAAAAAAGAAAAAAAAAATGATACATAACACAGAGGAAAGATACAGTAAAAGTGAGAAAAAGAGGAATGTATTGTAATAAAAGGGTAAGTAACGCAAAATACAAATGTATCAGTTAGAGAAAGGATCTCCTTAGAGAGCGGGGAAAAAACTGCACAAAAATATGGTACAGATTACTCAGAAATGAACTGAGCAATAAAAAAATGAAAACTCAAGTACTGGGAACAAACCACACAAAGCTACCGTATCTTGTAATTATGAGGTGACAAAGTAAACAGAAGTAAGATAGGGTAAGGCGAAGTACCAAGAACAAACAGCGTTCAAGGGTGGGGAGCTAGGAAACTTAACACGCTGAGAAGCAGCGTTGGGAGGTGAATGGTGAAGGATATATGGTAATAAGCGAATGCTGGAAAATATAATAATAATAATAATAATGTGGAAAAAGTAACGACAGAGACAGCGTAGAAGAGAATCGCTATTACATTAAGGGATCGATTATAGTAACTCAAAAATTAACAGCGCCAAAAGATAAAGCAATCAGTTACGAGGGAGGACTCCGAAATAAAAGTCCCATAGAGACAGGGAGCGAAGTATGCATAACCCAACTGATAAGTAGAAATAAATTAATACAATGACCTATTTTCTTCTAATCATGAAAATCACTTAGTATTGGAAATGTCTGCGGCGTAAAAGATTGCGTAGATGTGAACTGGACGACTACACTTAGCGACTGCTGGGAATGGAGCGCGGAGAAGGAATTTTAGTGTCAATATTTGGATACAATGACATTTGGGGGTGACGCTGGTGGGGTAGGTAGTGAGTTCGGCACGGGTGGTGGTAGGTTGGTAGGTACAGTACGTAGGTAGAGAGAAGGTAGGTAGGCAGGCAGGTAAGTAATGTAAAAAATTTATGTAAACAACGGTGACGGAGTGTGGTGGAGAGAGAGAGAGAGAGAGAGAGAGAGAGAGAGAGAGAGAGAGAGAGAGAGAGAGAATTTTTCGCAGGCAGGCAAAGGAACCGGAGAAACACACACAGGCCAACTCACAGCTGAATGCCCACAATGCCCTGCAAAGACAATGGAAAAGTCGATAATGGAGTCTGAATGTCCAGGCGGAGAGGAAGGCAGGTTGGTAGGCTGGAAGTAAGGCAGGGAGGGAGGTAGGCAAGAAGTAAAATAGAAAGATGACAGACAGGCAGACTGGTAGGCAGGGAGGGGGAAGGTATGGCAAAACGTATGCATGAACGGAAAAAAAACAAAAAAAAACAATACATATCAAGCTATCCAAGTACGTGGGTAGATTTTTTGATAGATAAAGGCAGATACTGTTAGACAGATGCACATTACCTACACCGTCAGACAGATAGACAGACAAATTTCGGTCTTGCCTCTCCTCTGCCCTTACATTATCCAAGCAATCCTACTCACATACCCTTCCACCTCGTTCCTGGTCTTCCTTCACTCATTCTCGCCACAGCCGGACACTCTCAACCTTGGAGTGCATTTCCCACAGACTTTTTCACACTTTCGCCGGTCGGACGTACGTTAACGCAACTGATTTATTAACGAACTGATGAAAACATGGGAGGTGGTGTACCAGAATAATCCTTATACGCCGAGGGGAAAATAGTGGTATGAAGAGAAGATTATGACACTGCATAAAACGTAAGCAAAACTGTCTTTGCTGTGTGGTCGGAGAGAATGCGATATCGGATATTCAATACCGTAGCTTGTGTATCAAAACGAAAAGTTAGGTATTTTTTTGTATGGCCTCTATGTAGTTGCTTTATTTTTTCTTTTTCCTATATACTGATCTGTCTATACCTGTTCTTCAGTGTACAGACTCTTTGTAATTATTATTTTTTCTTTATATCGATCAGTCTTTATGTATAATAACATACCTGTTAAACAGAGTATGAAGACGAAATTATTACTATTATTATTATTATTATTATTATTATTATTATTATTATTATTATTATTATTATTATTATTATTATCATCATCATTATTATTATCATTATTATTACCGGTATTGTTGTTGTTATTATTATTATTATTATTATTATTATTGTTGTTGTTGTTGTTGTTGCTGTTGTTACTGCATAGCGAAAAAAAATCGCACTGTAATGAAACTGATTTACATTATTATTATTCACTGGACGATGATAAACTTCATTGTCAGCAGTGAGCACTGACCAGACTGTATGGCACAGCGGCCAGTAGTAGGGCAGGGACAACGTACTATGATGAAAATGGCATCCGATATGGAGGAAACGTATTCCACAAACAGCTTAGTCTGAATGACAAGAAAAAGCACCAAAAATGATGTCTTGACACAAAGTCGGAAGAGGGGGGACGAAGGAAGGATTAGATGACGAAGTGAATTTCAGAAGGAACAAGCGACAAAACTTATCGCAAAAGGATCCGGCAGTATTTTTGTGGGTAGGAAAATATTACAAATAGACAGAAGAGTCGCTGACAAGGAAAGCTCATACCAAACATTCCTCCGAATTATTGGACACAACCACCAACTAACACAGGAAAGTGGAAAATAAATAAATCAGATGCACAAACTGTAACGGAGATCTTTGTACCCTCGCAACATATACTTATTAAAATCTGTGGGTGAAATTCATGCATTTGAGTTAGTCCCGCTACAGTACGGTAGGGACAAAAAACAAAAATCTGGGAAAAAAAAAATAATAAGACAGTCCCTAGCATCAGACAAACGGGATGATGTCATATGCAGTGTTAAATATACTAATACATGAGGAAAAGGTACCAGAACCGCTGCTGCTAAAAAGTATGGGTTTAAGTGGACAATGTATCGAAATACGTGAAAAATGACCAAAAAAGGGGGAAATAATGACGCCAGAGAAGCGAAAAATGTAACGTAGTAAGTGAAAAAAGTATGAACATCCACAATCAGCGAAAATGTACGTCATAAATTCAGTGTAATGAACTAATCCTCCTTATCGGTAAAAAAAAAAAAAAAAAAAAAAAAATGCACGGGAGGGGGGTGAGAGGGGCCAGAATCAACAGTAATGTAATTTAAAAAAATAAATGGGAAAGTACCAGAATCAGGATTACCTAAAATAGCCTACTTACCCTTCTATCGAGAACACAAACGTCGTTACAGGCCGATACCAACTACGGGCTAGAGATGTGAGGGAAATTTTTGCGACCTTCATCTCCCTTCACTAGAATTAAGAGGAAAATTGACCAAAATAACAAGAAATGAGGAGAGTGCGTAGAAGCGAGCGAGCCCCTTGAAGCAGTGTCCCCTGGCAGTGTACCGTCTACCCCTAAGTCCCTCTCTATTCACGGCCCGCCTGCCTCGAGATGGATGGCGGGAGGAAGTGGGAGAAGGGCTTTATCTGGTGCTGGGGGGAGGTGTAGGGGAGAAGAAAAGGGCTGGGGAGGTTGATGGAAGTGGCTGGCGTAGAGGGGTTTACTGGGGGTTAATGGCCGAGGAAAGCGAGAGGTTTTAAGGAAGAAAATGAGTGGAGATGCTGGGGACAGGGAGTTTAAGAAGAGAAATGGAGTTTGGGTTGGCAAATGTGAAGGCAAGGATTGGGAAGGAGGGGTTAAAAAAGAAGAAAAGAGCTGAGGGATTGGGGAAAGTGAGTGGAAGAGTTGGGGAAACTCGGAGGAGGTGCTTGGGTTAAGGGAGAATAAAGAGCAAGGGGTTGTGAAAATTGAGAAGGAAGAGGTTGGAAAGTAAGGGATGAGGCTGCAGCTGGGAGAACTTTAGAGGTTAGTGCGAGGGAGCAATGAAGGCTGGACTGTTGGCGGGGATGCCTGAAAGTTGGAGAAATAATAGCTTTGCAGATGAAGAAGGATGAGTAGAAAAACAAGGGATGGGGACGAGTACCAAAAAAAAGAAAAAAAAAAAAAAGGCAAGTTGAGAAAGATAGATAGATAGATAGAGAGAGAGAGAGAGAGAGAGAGAAAGTTGATGTAACCGAACAGGAGGGGAAGGAAGGGAGGGAGGGAGCGAAGGGGAGAGAAAAAAGAGGGAGGGAGATGAAGGATTAAAAGATGGCGGGAGGGTGGAGGGGAGAAAAGGGGTTAAAGAGAGGGTGAGAGAGGGGTGAAAAAGGGTAATGGGGTGGGAGAGGAGGGGAGAGGAGAGGAACTGAGAGATGTGAGAGAAGGAAAGGGAGTTGGTGTGTGTGTGTGTGAGAGAGAGAGAGAGAGAGAGAGAGAGAGAGAGAGAGAGAGAGAGAGAGAAGAAAAGAACAGCCGCCAAATCAAATGCAGCTAAAAGACTGGGGTGAGGGAGGTCAGGAGTAAGGAAATCAGATGAAAGACACCCAATCATTCCCGACACAATACCTCCCAATCCCTACGCCACAACCAGTACCCAGGTGTCGCCAATCCCTCAGCCGTATTATGCAGAGGACTGGGGGCGATTGGGAGGGGGGAGTGACGGGGGACGGAGGGGAGTACTGGAAGGAGGATCGAGCCTTAGGGAGAGAGCACGTGAGGTGGGTTGTTAGTTGTTATACCCCGGAGACTTTTGGTGTATGAAGCAGATTGCTCTCTCTCTCTCTCTCTCTCTCTCTCCTGTACACACACACACACACACACACACACACACACACACACACACACACACACCATTCGTTATTACCTAGTCTTCCCTAAGCCAATAAAACCGTCAGTGGATAAATAACGTAATCAATAAGGAACAACTACTTAACAAAAATTTAGGAAAGTAAAGAACATCACCAATGCTTTTACCTTCCTTAATTAATATTTTTACCGAGTGCCTTGGCGTTTTTCTTTCAATATTATGTGGTCACGAATGAAGGAAGAAATGAATGAAAAATATACAAGGGAGAGAGAGAGAGAGAGAGAGAGAGAGAGAGAGAGAGAGAGACGTGCAAACACTCTAAACATCATTCTGCCTTACAAATTAGCCTCTGTTCAGCCATTAATGCACTCCACGAAAATTACAGAGATTTGTCTGCGTTTCTTTCCCGTATCTAACTGAACGAATGATGGATGATTTTTTTTTCTCTCTCTCTCTCTCTGGATGGGACGAGTTTGTGTGTGTGTGTGTGTGTGTGTGTGTGTGTGTGTGTGTGTGTGTGTGTGAGAGAGAGAGAGAGAGAGAGAGAGAGAGAGAGAGAGAGAGACCTAAGAAGCCTTATACACGGAATACTCCATTCAATACGGGCTTACGATGCATTGTAATACTTAATATCTCCATAACTAAACTTCATAAAATAGGCAGTAACATTGAAAAAGTACTCATCAGCACCCTTACGTCATACGAGTGTCATGCTTTGCAGAGCGAAGACTAGAAAAAAAAAAAAAGACGGACAAATAGAAAAGAAAAAATCCCCAAAGATGTAAAGGGTGTCCCATGACGTGAACTAAATCACAGATTTCAGGTGATTCTTCAGCTAATATGACGGCCTTATGGGTGAATTATAAGGGAGACTATTTTCGTCTTTTTGATCATCAGTATTTGCAGTTTCTTAAGGAATGGTAATTTGCATCCATGTTGATAATTATTTTTTACTCAAAATCCGCCGACTAATCTTCTTCTGAAGTTAGTACTGTAGTACTGTACATCGTTATGAGACGCCCTGCATAAAAACAAACATTTTTCTTCAACTTCAGTTAACGTACAAAATATTAAGCTGTTGTGCAGAGCGTGTTATTGACATGAATAGCACTGTGTGGGTATTGCCACCAAATTTCAAGGAGAGTCAGAGCAGACGGGTAATAAGTGAGTTTCAGAAGGAACAAGTGCTCGGGAAGTATTTTACAGGTAGGGGACAATCAAACATACCGTACACAAACTTAACCATCATGTATACGCCACACAGACGTCGGCTTACATCCAGGTCCCTATTGTTATGAACGGGGTTTTACCAGTTAGGTAGTCTTGTACCTTCGAGACGTTTCTGGTACCGTTTGTTTCAGTACGAGTCGTCAGAGTTGCTAGTTTGCCTGGTGTTTGTGAGCGTAGTTATTTCGTAAGTTAAACATTAATTTATTTTTGTGCTCTTTTTCTTTATAATGTTTTATTTAAGTAATTGTTTGTTAAATTATGTAATTCAAGTTCATATGGTTAATGATTTAGTGTTATGTAATGTAAGACAACTCTAGAATGTTTTGATGTCTCGTAGTTGGTAACTGTTGTTGCTAGGGGCTGATGCAAGACAGTATGTCCTAGAATGTTGGAGAAGTAGAAGTTTCGAGAGTAATGGAAGCTTATATAAGGATGGGGTAGAGATTATAACAAGTTTATGAGGTGTCAAGTCAGTTTGGAATTTAGTCGGGTTTCGGGTCAGTTTGTGCAGTGTCAGTGTCAGTGAAGGTTGTATATTTTTGGTACTTGTGAAAGCAGTGGCAAACAGTGACGGGTTATTGAAGTTTGTATATCAGTGGAACTTGAGAAGACAGTGAAGTGTATTAAGTGTAATTACTGTCAGTGAAGATTATTTTCAGTACTTGTGTAATAAATGGTGTTAGCACGCACTAAGTGTACTAACTGTGAAGTGTTGTTAAACATTAAGTGCAACTGCAATCTATAAAGTGTGTATAGCTCCAGTGCTTGTGAGAACAGTGAAGTTGTAAAGAATTAAGTGGAATTATTTGGAAAATAAAGACAGAGAACTTTAAGGAGCCAGTGTTTATATTCGCCTCAGCTGATCTTGTGTACTGCACACCTAAAGGCTGACCAAAGGAAGAACAACTCGCTGGGCAACGTCCTTCCTGTACTGTACTACTGCTGTTGGAGCCTGTAGCAGTGTGGGGCCTGGGACGTACACTATTTTCACTTTTTAGTAAGGAGCACACTGGTCTTACCGGTTGTGCGCGACTGGGGAGCTGAAGCGATGCTGGGAACATAGAGGAACCGAATATTTTATACCGTACATCATTCTTTGAACCCCACTGATTCTAAAACTAAATTAAAGAGTTTGCATTCATTCAACATTTGGAGTCTTAGGATGCTGTGCAATACGCAGGGTAGGCATACACATTACAAGAGGCAATGTTGCATCTGATAGTTCATTAATATCGGTAAGTTTGATAACACTCTAGAACTTGCAATCTCCCTGAATGCCTCATCTAATCACGCAGGTAGTTGGACAAGGCTTAGGCTACGGTAAGAAAAGAAAAGAAAGGAAAAGAAAGCAACTAAATAACGATAATGCATGAAAATCAGCCTACCGTGATATTCTTTCTCCAGGGTCTTCACTGCTACCCAATACGGCGCTGGTTGTAACTGCAGAGGCATGGTGTTGTTTGGGTGACTAAGGCGAAATGATAAACATGATGTGGCGTACAATCACAGGGTCTGCAGTACAATTACAAAACGGGGATTTACAATTATGGGTTTGGATCAGCTACCCCGGTTTTATTGTCACTCCCACTATTTCCTTCTCTCACTCCTTCCTACATTTTACCTTCTTATTTTCGTCACTCCTTCCCTCTTCCATTCCTTCCATCAATTCTCCTTCATTCCTCTCCCTACCTCCTTGACTACCCATCCTTCACTCACACAACCCTTCCTTTCGTCCGTCCCTCCTCTCTCACTTTTTTTCTCTCCCTTTTCCTCTATCATTTTTTTCACTCTCTTTCTATCTCTCCTATTTTACCTCACTCCTGCATCTCCTCCACTCTCCCCCTCCCACCATTCTGCCTCCCTCCCTCGTCCCCCACACTCCCTCTCTGCGCCATCCCATCTCACTCACCTTTCCCCCCTTTCTACTTCCCTCCTCCCTTGTACCATCCCACACTCCCTCACGTCTCTTTCCTCTCTCCATCCCTGACTCCTCTCCTCCTTCCCTTCCTCCAATCAAACTCCACCCCCCCTCCTCTTACCCGTCTCCCCTCCCCCAGGTCCCACCCGCGGCAGCCACCAGAAATGCAGTTAAAAAGTAGACCAATTTTTCTTCCTCCCCCTCCTCCTCCCTCCCCTCTCTCTCTCTTTGCAACTGCCTACTCTGCTTTCCTTTTTCTTCACTTTCCCCCATTTCTCCCTCCTATTATTTTCTGTTTTTTCTTATTCTTCCTCTCTATCTCCATTTTGTTTCATTTCGTTTCCCGCATCCGTACTTTTCGCTTATCTTTCCATCCTTTCTCCCCATCTTTCTTTCTCTCCCTATTCCCTATTTTCCTTCCCTCCTGCTCCTCCCCTAAGGCCCGTTCTCTCGTACCACAGTCTAGCCAGCTAAAATCCAGTCTGTAATTGCACTGTTTTGACCCACGGCGAATAGCATCTCCTTCCTCCCCATTTCGCTCACTTCCCATAACAATTTCGTTCAGCCTCCCGATTCAGAAACTTAAGATTAATCTTCGCTTAACTAAGATCACTTTTCGCAGGAAGGTTAAAGTAAGGAGTGTGCAGATTTTTCCCATGTTCCGAATCATTTCTACAAAAACAATTATTAACAACGAGGAAAAGTATCGGAGGTTATCTGGTTATCTCAGGCCAGGGTCTGAAATCAGGAATATACCCTATGAGCCATTTTGTCGTAACTAATACCGGTACCGGTATTTGTTTTTGCAGGAAGCTCAAGGGACGAGAAGTGCAAAATCTTCCTTTGAATTCTGTCATTCACGGTAGGCATTACTTTTGATTCTTTTACCCAGTAAAACAAATCTTAGTTACGAGGAAAATTATCGGAAGTTGTCCTGTGACTACCCCCAACCATCACCTTGCAAGGGATGGACAAAATTTGTATTTTAAGCCACCGTCAGACGATTTTAATCAGCTTGTAGAAACACACAGCAGTCAAAGACTAACCAGATCATTTCAATAACGTTGTTTCATTCTGTTCCTGTTGAGGTATCTTCAGATTACTTTTTTGTAGCCCAGGAGACTTTTTGAACGGATGGATGGGCACCTCATGGTTCATTTCAGTTCGAAATCTTTTCCTTAGTGTTAATAAAATCGTTTGGAGACTGCGCAAATAAAATGAGAAAGACGTCCTCGCGCTGAAGTTGTTGAATAAAAGTGTCTAGAAGTGACAAGAATAAAATAACTTCATCGGACTGAAGTGGTTTAAAACAGGCGGAACCACACGAAGGCCAGTGGAACGCCTGCAGTGCTAGAGGGAAGAGGTGGTGAGTAGTAGAATGGGATGCCGGGCCGTTCTCTATAGTTCCCCAAAACATCGCGTTCTCCACTTCCACAAACCTGCTATAGTGAACACAGTGGCCACAGGAATCAGGGCACAGAACTTCCCAGAAATCAACCGGACAGGCTGACTTCGCCGGTTTCTGTTATCTCAAGAACGTACGGTAATTGAAACAAAGTCTGTAAAACTCCAAGAAACCAACCAGAGAACACATGGAAAAGGGAAATACGTAACAAAAACTCCTAGGAATCAACTGGGCAGATTTGCTTCACGGGTTTCTGCGATCCCTAAAATCTGATGTTGAAACCACGGCCCAAACTAAACTGAGACCAACCTGGCTAAATGGGTCTCTAACAAAATCCTTTTTGCTTGGGCCCCTGAAATATAATACTGTATTCCACTCCCACTCCACTATCTGAAAACACACCCACTCCCACTCCACCAGTCTCTAAAAACTTTAAGCGATTCAAAACCCTCACACACACACACACACACACACACACACACACACACACACACACACACCAATAAGGCTCCTGCCTCGACAATCCAACCTGAAAAAAAAAAAAATCCAACCCCTACAACTGTTTTCTGAAACCACGTTAAGAATGTGAAAACGGAGAGCGTGGGTAGCGCCTGCACAGATACCAGGACGTTGAGAAATGGATGTAAGGGCGATGATAATGATTGGTTTCTGCTACCCCTCCCAATCTCCCTCCCTCTACCCCTCTCCCCTCTCTCTCTGCTACCGAGCCCCATCTTCCTCCTTAGCTCTCTTTTTTCCTTTCTTCACTCCCCTCCTCTTCCTTCCCTGTGACTGGTTTCTGCTGCCACTTCCCATCTTTCTCATTGTATCCCTCACTACTACAACGTCCCACCTTTTTCCTTAGCTTCCCTTTTCTCTGTTACCGAACTCTTCTCGTTCTCTTTTCTCCCCCCCCCCCTCTACTTTTCCATCCTTTCTGGCTACCATATCTAAACTATCCCCTATCCCCATCCTATTTTCTTTTCTTCTTTCACTCAGATTCCCTCCACCCGCCCCCTTCTCTCTCATTCCCCCCAATCATCCATTCTCCTTCATCTCTCCTCAATCCTCTCTTCCACTCTTTTTTACTCCCTTCTCTTCCTTCCCTCCAATTTCCTCCTCCTCATATCTCTCCCTCTCCCTCCACCTCTCCCTTCCTCCGTCCCTGCCTGGAGCGCAACCACAAGAGAGCAATTTTGTGGGTCTCTCTCCTTCAGTTGTTGACCCTGCCGAGATGGCGGTAGCGCAGGCAGGAGGAAGGGAGACAGGGAGGAAGGCTGGGAGAAAAAAAGAGGGAGGGAAGGAGAGGAACGAGGAAGGAGAGAAGGTGGGAAGAAGAAAGGGGATGGGATGGTAAGAAAATGAGAGTGGAAAAGGAGTACAAAGGAGAACAAACAGCGACAGAATCATTGGTCCTTTCGGTGTTGTTTGATCAAAAAGACTATGACTATGATATCTAATTCTATGAGATGAAGATACGGACAGCAAAGCGAATGAAGTACAGAAGAAAGAAGGGAACAGGTGGGAGAGAGAGAGAGAGAGAGAGAGAGAGAGAGAGAGAGAGAGAGAGAGAGAGAGAGAGAGAGAGAGAGAGAGAGAGAGAGAGAGAGGATGCAGTAAAGAAGCAGTACTGGTTTGAGCTCGTGTTGTGATGAGTTTATTGTGATGTTCCTGTGCTGAGAGAGAGAGAGAGAGAGAGAGAGAGAGAGAGAGGATGCAGTAAAGAAGCAGCACTAGTTTAAGCTCGTGTTGTGATGAGTTTATTGTGATGTTCCTGTGTGTGTGTGTGTGTGTGTGTGTGTGTGTGTGTGTGAGAGAGAGAGAGAGAGAGAGAGAGAGAGAGAGAGAGAGAGAGAGAGAGAGAATCTTAGTGCGTTTGTGAAGCAGTTATGTCATGTGCTGTAATATTCTTTTCAGTTGCTCTGGTCTGTTTTTGTTATAGCTTAATGTGCCGCTGTGTTGTTTTACTAATGTGCTGTTCTAGTGTTTAGCTGTGGTCTGGTGAACTTGTGGGACCCCCCCCCTCTCTCTCTCTTAATGAACAGTGATAAATCAGCCTCCCTCTCACCCCCACACCCTCTCCCCCTCACCCCCACACCCTCTGACTACGCCCAGGGCTACAACCACTACAGTACCAGAATACATCTAATATATACCTTTATGTATCCGGCTCGGCTACATCACATGAAACACGAAGCCTACAGCAAACAGGAAGATTATATCAAGAACAACGTAGTGCGAACACGACAATAGAAGCACCGAGTACATAGCAAACAAGAAACGCAGAACATCGGTAATGAGAATACGAGAAAGGAAAGCTGTATTGCAAATTCAGAAAATACCAATGGCAGTGAGAACACGAAAAAATATACATAGCAAATAGAACATAAAAAAAAAAAAACGCTCAATTCCGTGGCGTCATATTTTATTTCATCCTTTGTTACCTCAAGAATGACGAATTAATTTTTGAAGGATCGATACCGATAGTAATGAGGGGGTTGATAAAGGCTGCCTAGTATTTCTCTGGTTCATAAGTCTCCCCTATGCTGAACAAAATCGTCTGGAGATAACCTAACCTTAGACCTTCCTTGGCTGAACGAGTTGAACAAAATGCATTGCGAACAGAAAAAAAAACAATAATACCACGTAATAATAATAATAATAATAATAATAATAATGTCAGACAAATCATAATAGCAAAAACACCAATACGATAAAGTGAGCAAGGAGAAAATCAGCCACAGTAACAAGATAAGTAAACACATAGGAAAATTAAAACCACGACAGCTGGCAAAATAAAATTATAGCATCACTTTAACATCAGCACAAACACTAGCAGAAAAAAAAAAAATTTTTAAGGACACACATGTATACATCCTCACATATAACTTATATACATGTTAACAAAAACAAGAACACAAGCACTGCATAACTCTCTCTCTCTCTCTCTCTCTCTCTCTCTCTCTCTCTCATAAACGCACATGCACACACTCCTACACGACCTGCATATAAGGACCGTACTTATCTTCACTCACATATACGTACACACACCAAGATGAACATACTAATTACTCACACACACACACACACACACACACACACACACACACACACACACACGATCAGTTTTAAGTTACACAGCTTTTTATACATACATACACATACGGTCCATGACAAGCAAATTCATCGTCTTGGGTTCAGTGATGTAGTCTATGTTCTTATTTTGGGTTAAACACTGCATGAGTAGGTGATAATTAATTCCACAACTACCACTATCTCCACGTTTACTACAATCACCACAATCATCGCCAAGTCTACTACAATCAATACAATCATCGCCACGTCTACTACAATCACTGCAATCATCTCCACGCCTACTACAATCACCGCAATCATCGCCACGTCTACTACAATCACCTCAATCATCTCTACGTCTACTACAATCACCGCAATCATCTCCACGCCTACTACAATCACCGCAATCACCTCCACGTCTACTACAATCACTGCAATCATCTCCATGTCTACTACAATCACCGCAATCATCTCCACGTCTACTACAATCACTGCAATAATCGCCACGTCTACTACAATCACCGCATCCATCTCCACGTCTGCTGCAATCACCGAAATCATCTCCACGCCTACTACAATCACCGCAATCACCTCCACGTCTACTATAATCACCGCAATCATCTCCACTTCTACTACAAGTATCACAATCACAACTATCAACATCACAATTTATATTATCACTATAATCACTTGCTGCCTATCCATCAGAGCCATCACAACTACCACTCACCACAACTACCAAACACCTTAACGATTACCCACAACTACTGCCTTATCAACAGGAACCACATCTAGGCCAACACACCGACCATACCTACCACAACTACTATACTCACACTCACCACAACTAGTCTGCCACAGCTACCACTCCCAGACAACCATCACTTCCCCCAGAACCACCAACTCACCTAGGCCTACCACAGCTGCCACACCTAATACCACACCCATCTGAATTATCACAACCACCACAACTATCACACCTGACAAAAATAACACTACCACACCCACCTCAGCCAACACAACTATCACACTAAAGCTACCACAACTATCATACACACCACAGCCACAAAAACTACAACTACCACACTCACAAAAGCTACTAAAACTACCACACCCACCTCAACCAACACAACTACCACTCACCATAACTACCACTCCGCGTGAGTCACCTAAAAATATGGGGGTGGACTTAGAGATTTGTTGAACCGGAAGAGCCACTTGAGAGAGAGAGAGAGAGAGAGAGAGAGAGAGAGAGAGAGAGAGAGAGAGAGAGAGAGAGAGAGAGAGAATGAAGGAGGAAGGTATGTATAAAAATACAAACTGATAGGAGAGAGAGAGAGAGAGAGAGAGAGAGAGAGAGAGAGAGAGAGAGAGAGAGAGAGAGAGAGAGAGAGAGAGAACGAAGGAGGAAGGGATGTATAAAAATTCAGAGAGAGTGAAGGAGGAAGGGCTGTATAAAAATACAGACAAACTGACAGAAGAGAGAGAAACGGAGAGATATTTGGATAATAAACAAAAAATGAGAAGAGATAAAGACAAACAGGACGACTAACACAAGGCATATAAAGAGGGGGGGAGGATGAGATGAACCCAATCAGAGAGAGAGAGAGAGAGAGAGAGAGAGAGAGAGAGAGAGAGAGAGAGAGAGAGAGAGACTTAAAAATCGGTCCTAATTAATAACAATAGACTCGTTACCCCTCCTGCCAAGCTCCTACAGAAAACGGGATGTGGTTGGCGTCAAGAATAGACTTATGGTTGGCCAAAGAAAATCGAAAAAAAGGAAGCAAAAGAAATCCCAATAAAAAGAAATATGACCGGATGCGTGGAAAAAACAGGGAAGGGGAGGAGTCTAGTATTATAGAAACAGGTTTACTGAATTACAGAAAAATTACAATAAGACCTGGGAGAGGATGGAATACAATGACTAGATTAAAAAAAGAAGTAATCGAAAAATTAGTGATTTAGTAAAAAAAAAAAATGAAAGTGGTGCAAAAAACACGAATAACTGAGAACAGAAACGGAAATAAGAATACCGGTACCGAGAAAGCAGCCTATATTTATGACAAAATTAAGACCAACAGCCTACTGGGGGAGGCGGTGGCTCAATCGGTAGAGAGGTGGCTTGCGGTCCTACCGGACCCAGGTTCAAATCCAGCTGGGGCAGGGAACAGTTTAAGGATTTCAATTTCATATAATCAGGCTTTACTGATCTACCAGAAGACCCGCCGACATGTCGTAAAAATACCCCCGCTAATACCAATACACCAGTCCTGTATGAGACAGCCCTAGCATGTATTCAGTATGGACGGTGGGTGTTAGCGCCGAAGTGGTGACATGCAGAGGTGTGCGGTACGTAGGAGGACTACTGGGCCTTGAAAGCAGGCTGTGAAGCCTATGCCCAGAGTCGGTCACATAAAAAAAAAAAAAAAAAAAAAAAAAAAAAAAAAAAATATAATCAAGAGAATGTCAACGAACTGAAATACGGTAAAAATTAGTATGATGTCGGTAAATAAATAACTAAATATATGTCACAAAAACCATCGTTCATTTGGCTAAAAATACCTGATTAGATGAGTGAACAGTGGAAACAGAAAGCATACATTCTCCCATTTTCAAGCCTTCGACATTTTCTGCTCCATCCCACAGGTCACAGTATCCACACTTGGCTTTATCCTGTCAGAATCCTACTCCACTGCATGTAAGAGATGGGTAGAATGCAGGGAAAAAAAAAAAAAAAGTAAATGGCAGCTACCACATACTGTATGTACCAGTGAGACAACTATCAGAGAGAGAGAGAGAGAGAGAGAGAGAGAGAGAGAGAGAGAGAGACCTGAGTAATGTTTGTGTGAACGTGGGGATTGGGTTACGGTGAGTGTGTGTGTGTGTGTGTGTGTGTGTGTGTGACCGGAGCAAGTGACATTAGCAGTGAGTGGCAGTTGCGTACAGGTAGAGTGAATATTTGCGTGCGTAAGTGCGACGTGCGAATGACGTTTGCGTGTGTGTGAGAAGCGTGACGTGAATACGTGTGACGGGTAAGCAATGTGTTTACGAGAGAGAGAGAGAGAGAGAGAGAGAGAGAGAGAGAGAGAGAGAGAGAGAGAGATGATGATGAGTGGTGACAGCATATGCAGGCGACTGCGAGAATAATGAAAGCTGCTGAATGTGTATAAGTAAATTATCAATAGAGATGAATACTGAGTGGGCTGATATTAACCCCTTCAGGCTGATGAGGCATTTATTACATTTTTACCCCGCACAGATCATTTCATTAAACTTGGTCGGATCTCTGGTAGGTGTTAATTAAGGCTCTAACTCCTCAATTTCCAAACAGTATCTCAGAGCTACATGAAAAACGCTATGGGAGCGACGTGGTTGACCCTGCACCGAATACCAAGTGTCCCCTAAACGTAATAATCATCAGGCAGTAGAAACAACAGACTTCATACTAAGAGAATAAATTATGACAACCTCTTCACAATGGTGCATGAAGATTCCCTTAACTCAGCTGGAAATAAGAATAATTAAGATAATCTGTAATAACACACCATTCTGATAGAATTTAAGGCTGACTGAGAACTGGCGAGTATGAATGTGTGGCTAAGAGTATCAGTAAACACAAAGTCAGTTCCCAGTACTAAATCCTAAATATACCTTTCCTCGGGGTTTAAATTCAGTGCATGGGGAACTACAATCGAGTATTAGGCACGCTATGGTCTGGACGATATTAATGACAGAGTATACCTGTTCATAAACTTACGGATTAAAATCAACCACGAGTTCCAAAACATTTATAAAAGACGAATGAAACAATGAATATTGAATGGTGTGTAGAAATTTGACTAATACAGTTGATAAGTGAGTGAATGGCTATCATGAATACCGAAGCGAGCTAATCATACATTCTATTAAGTCTATACGGATGAATGAAGTGGGGAAAAACATACAGGCACAGAAACAAAGTGAACTGTGAGTTGACTGGAATGTCAGAGTATAGTACAGTTGCGTTCAGGAGAAACAATTCATATCTGCTCATGTTATCTACGGTACTGTAGAGTCTACTGTTTGTGAGATGTTGAACCGTTTCACTTACTGCCTGGTGTACTGATTATTAATGCGCCAATAAGTGAGGGAATTAGTTCCAAATCTTACCAGCAATGGAAGCCATAGCACACTAAGCGAGTGGACGTATATCGTTTCTTCTGAACGCAACTGTACCACGCCTGTAAACTCTGCGGTATTCACACTGGTATAGAAGGCTTCGTAATGCAGCTACTCTTCCTTAATTATGAATTTAGCAGACTGCATCTTCACGTACGGTACGCCTTGTAATATATATATATATATATATATATATATATATATATATATATATATAAGTAGCGAATCCAGCGAGTAACATGAATACTGAAACGGGTATCCATGTGACATGGTCTAACTGTTGCATGTTTCAAGAGATTCAAACAAATCGGGCGAATGTTGAGTGAGGTGGCATAATTGTTAGAAAAAAAAAAAAAAGATATCAGCTGTCAGACCAAATTAACAACAAAGCTGCTCGATTTGGCCTGGGCCTTTGGAATACGTCAAAACTAAATCAGTAGTGTCAATATAAACATCGCTAACGTCAAAATGGGACGTAAACATCTCCATCGCAGACCGAGGAAAAAAAAAAAAATCTTTAATCCACGTCAGTCCCATGTTTCCCCAAAGGATGAAAGTATACTGTACTAGGGTTATTATATTAGTTTCCGGTCATAATCGACAAGGTTAGTTTAGGGTTGTTTTCTAGCTGATGTCGCCTATGCAAACACCTTTCATCTTCAGTCATGGCAAAATGGAGTATGGACTGGAAAAAAAAAAAAAAATTGTGTGCTCACCTCTAATCCATGTAGGATTTGAGGACATGATGCCACGGGAAGGGACTCCTCCAGGGCCACCACCACGCCCTCGTACCCATTATCTCGCAGCACGACTCGGGACGACCAAGCAGGACGAAGCAGTACGACCAGGAAGACGACCGAGAGGGGGACAACACCTTTCGTTTCCATTTTTGTCGGTTCGAATTAAAAGTCTCACAGCTTCATTTCCTACTTGGATGGGTTAATTAACTTTCTGGTCCATCGCGACCAGCTTCAACTGTTCTGGTCTGGGTAATTCGGTCTTATATTGTGGAACAGTTGTAAATTGTTTTGCTGGAAAGTGGGGGATTCGAATGTTTTTCCAGTCGAGGACACTCACGTAAACACAAGGTTCAGATTTTTCGTGTCACTAAGAATCAGGTAACAAGTGTTCTCAAATTTCTAGAAGTCGTAAACATATACAGTACACCGGCACTAACCCAACCACACAACCTCACCTCGCATACGTTCACTAGGCAAAAATCCTCCAGTATGTATTTTAGTTTTCGGTTTACAAGCTTCACGTCACAGGGTTATAGAAGCAAAGTCCAGCGGGCAAAGGAAAATGAGCGACACACCTCCCCTCTCAATGGTTACTGCCAAACTGAGGCTGCGAGAGGGCCCGAGAAGGGGAGATGCCGTGGGTTGGTCACTCGGCCGGAACATCCAACCAGGGGGAAGAAAACGGAGGCTGGGGAAGTCTTGTTCGGCGCGCGCAGTTGCCGGGCGTACGATGATGACAAAAACATTGCTCATATAACTCAACTGACCTTACAAACACAAAACCTCTGCACCCTTTGCGCACAACCATGCCAAATATACACAATACCACTAATAGAAGTTCATAGTTCGGCATTTTCCCCGCAATGGCTATCAAAACAACAGGACAACGCAGCTCTGTAAAGCCTTGAACTTTGACATGCGTTCTGGAAATCGACCTTGCTTTCGACTCTGTCAAAATATTAACCACTTATCTTGACAAATTCGTTCAGAGGCAGAGATAAGTGTGAATTACAGAGAAATAGGGGATGAGTTCAGTATAGCGGGGTACGACTCAACCTCAGCCGACTCCCTCACCATTAACGTCACCCTCCCTCACATTACCCCTCCCTCCCTCTGCTCCCTCAATCCCTTTCTTCTTTCCTTCGGCACCGTCTTTCTCTCCTTCCTTCCTCTCGTCTCTCAACCTCCCTTCTTAATGTTCCTAGTTCCTCTATTCATTTAGTGGTAGTCTATTTTTGTTGATATTTTCTTCATCACGTTCTCCTCTCTCACGTGATACTCGCACTTCCTCTCCCTCCATCTATTTCGTAGCCTCGCTAAGTTGATAATCTCTCTCTCTCTCTCTCTCTCTCTCTCTCTCTGCGTCTTACTGCTTTTTGGAGTAGGATCTGTGTGTGTGTGTGTGTGTGTGTGTGTGTGTGTGTGTGTGCTAGAGAGGGTAGTCTACCAGAAGAGGCGTAGATTATGAGGGGTAACAAGAGCATTTCTCCATATCTCCATCCATGATGTATAGAAACGGCAGAAGGCAAAGCAAATCTCTCCACACTAGATATACCGGAGGTTGAGTCGCTGGATTAGCCTATAGTTCCTCACTACCACAGGTCTCTCCTGCTCTGAATAACATCACATGGAAGGCGTGAGAAATTGCCTAACTCCCCAACAGTAATGTGGTGTACCGAGATTAGGAGCCTCAGCCCTGTCTTAATTTCTTCACTACGTAAGGCTGAGGACGTTTTCATGTGGTGGCATTGATTGTTCTGGTCTGGGTAATTCGGTCTTATAAACTACCTGGTTGTACAGACGCCCCTCAGCTACTACCATACGAGTATCCTCAAAAAGGAGGCTGTTCAATTGCAGAATGGTAGATTAAGGCTACAGTCCTCATGAGTCCACATTCCAGATGAGCCTGGCCAACAACAACAACAACAATAACACCCAAGAGAGGCTCACTAAAAGAGGAAACTACACCCAGCTTGCAACTGAGATTCCCATACAGTTTCCCGTGCTGGTCAAACTGCCTGACCTGACAAAATATGGTTTCCCCCTTTGTTCACCCAGCATTCTACATGAGGACCTGGATGTAATGCGACCATTGAGTTGTAGCATTCTAAAGGAAAACTGAGACTCAGCAAAAGTTGTCTGCTCAATGACCCTCTTCCAGTCGATAGGCATAAAGCTGGGTGTTTCTGTCTTACCTGTTCGCACCTAGAAATAAAATGGACTGAGACCTGTAACTGGAGGGTTGCGTGTTGTAGTGTGAGGGAATGTCTGTAGAATGCTTTCCTTGTTGGCTTTGTTTGTGGTTGTGATTGTCCTCTACCAGCAAAATACTGACCTTTACTCGTTCCTTCTGCAGTTCATTTTCTCACCTCCTGCGTCCCCCTCTTTGCTTTTGACTTTAATGACAAAACCCGCAATATCCTTGGGTTATTTCCATGTTAATTTTGTCAATCAGTCTTTAGTCTAGAGGGCTGACCATAAGATCTTCGGGCATGGTATTCTTTACTCTAGACTGTTCGATGTACAGAAATGAAAGTAGGCGCCTTATTTTTGTAGAAAGAAAAGGACAGTGAAAGTAGGGCCCTATTTATATTGGAGGAAAAAGACAAAAGGGAAGAATATGGACATAACTGAGACAAAAATAACTAAAAAATAAACATAAAAAAGAGCTCACAATCCTTTCCTCCAGTGGCTAAGCATTCTATAGATTAATTTTTGCAGAAAGTAAGAGAAACAGGGGGGATTGTATGCTCTCTTCGTTCTTCCTGTGAAAATAAATTATACTTACGACACGGAACTGATCGTAAATATATTAGCGCATCCCGCCCCTGGACTTTAAATATCTGGGGGAATGTTTGGGGTGATTTCCCTGTCAGTTATGCTTGTGTGTGGTTGTGACTGTCTCCTGCAAACAAAATACTGGCCGTGGATGCTGGGTTAAGCCCCAGCACTTATTCCTTCTCCTGAAATTCACGTAATCTATTTCATCACCTCTTTCCTTCCGGCTGTGATGGCATGCTAGGAATTCAATTAAATAAAGGTGTCTGTTGACAGCCTGAATACTGATCTCACATTTATCTTAGTGAATATATATATATATATATATTCCCAAGGATTTCAGCTTAACAAAGTCGTCCGGTGACAGCCTGAAAAAAACGCGTGCGTTCATAGTCGCGATAAAAAACTATATAAATAAGTGAATATATATATATATATATATATATATATATATATATATATATATATATATATATATATATATATATATATATATTTATTTCATTGCCAGACGCCATGTATCGCAAACGGGGTGGCAAATGGCTTAGAGTTAATTGTTTTAAAGGGAGGGGCTCTAATCCTCCACCAACCCCACTTGATACATACATATATATATATATATATATATATATATATATATATATATATATATATATATATATAATTTACGAATCGGAACAACACTAAATTAATGTCTTTCGCTAATGACTGTGACAGACTGGATACTGGGGAAATATGTCCTATTTATGCACCTGTGTAGTGTACACTATGCTATTTATGAAACACTTTTGAAATTTAAATACTCAAATTACTAACATCAACATTTAACCAACTGCTGGGGCTAACTCTAAGAGGCATTTCCTTCCATTCAATACTATAACATCCTCATAATCTACAAAACACTTTGAACTACACCAAACAAGTGCCTGCCGTTAGCATTCCAGTAAGCACTACGATCATTCATAAAACACCTGTCAAAAGGCATCCCATTCTAGTGAAGGCAAGCTAATGAAAAACCACAATAATTTCCATAAACACAGCGTAAGGAACAGTCCCACCATACCGTTCACCTTCTCAGCTCGAATCCCGCGGTACCTTGGCTAATTACCCGCTCATCATTAGCCTGGGATTACAATTAGGATCTTAGGGAACTCTATTGCCTCTATAAAGCACCATCGGGCAAGGGGAAATAGCTGTAACTGACAAGGGTTATAAGAGCGAAGTTTGGTTTATATCACCATAGCCTGATCAGTATTTCCTTTTAGTTCGTAGCTTCTTTTGAGTTTCCGTATAACGCCCGATTAAGCATTGGGAAATGGGCGTAACTTAGGAATACATAAGGGGGAAAACTGATTCTGCCTTCCTTAACAATGGAACAGGTGAAATTAGCCACAGTTGACGTAGACCATAAGAGTGAAATTTGGTTTGCCTGATACCGTTTAGTCCAACGTTTCCTTCTAGTTCGTAGCCTTCCAAAAATTTCCGCATAGCACTCAGTTACGCATGGAAAACGACCGTCATTTAGGAAGATATAAGGAGGAAAATCCCCTCTTCTTCTTGTTATTTAGGCAAAGGAAAATAGGCGCAGCTGAAGAGGAACACAAAGGTGACATTTGGTTTGCCTGAAAAGGGCCGTAGTTCAAAATCTCCTAATTTCGCTCAGTCCTATATATTTCCGACAAATGATGGAAGAAATGTTAAGTGACCAATAGCGATGTAATGATGTAGGATCCAATCCCATCTCACGGAATTCCCGCCTCTAACAACCCAATAAACGAAATGAGGCTCGTTATGTAGTTGGCTGTAACGGAATTGTAAGAAAAATCAAAGAATTTAGGCTTTAAGTGGGTATATATATATATATATATATATATATATATATATATATATATATATATATATATATATATATATATATATACCGTACGTGTGTGTGTGTGTGTGTGTGTGTGTGTGTGTGTGTCTATCTATATATCTATATATTTTGTACTCAAACAACGACGTCTGAAGTCATATTACCTTTTCAGTAGTGAACTATTAAGTACCTCAGTTAACACATAACCAAATTATATCCAAGTAATAAGGTAATCCCATTTAAAGAACTGATCACATATTTCAAGTATTTTACGTAAATTATATCCAAGTAATAAGGTAATCCCATTTAAAGAATTGATCACATATTTCAAGTATTTTACGTAATGTCATTAGTGTCATCAAATAATGACAGAAGATGTTACCAGATACTGTGTACAATGTCTCCAGTGTCAGCAAGTATTGCCTAAGGACCACCGCACTAGCTTACATACCTGTGCCTAACGATTGTCTCTCCTGTTTAACGAGGAGTCTCAGGTTTAACGAGGGTGTGAAGGCGTTACGTTGGACCGTTAGTGGTGCGTAATGACTGTTTCCAAATATTGGGTTACGTAGGACTGTATTCTCGTGGCATTAGGATTTCTAACACCTTTTTTTTTTTTTTTTTTTTAGTAATTTTATCTAAAACAAAACGACTGCCATGAGATGGTATGGTCATGTGGAGAGAATGGATAACAATAGAGTAGTGAAAAGGGTATATCTGAGCGAATCTGAAGGAGGGAGGAGGCGAGGTAGGCCAAGGAGAATGTGGAGAGATATGGTGGATGAGTGTGTGAGGAAGAGAGGTTTAGAAGTCGGTGAGGCTAAGAGATCGAGCTGGCTGGATGAATGTGAGAAGTGGATGATCAGGGATTTGGCACCCTTTTTTAACGTGGCGGCATCCGGATTGACTCAATCGGATACGTTTATGTGAAGCTACAGAACATGGGGAATGATGATGAGTGAATGAAAGCGTGGCCCATTGAACTGGGCAATTTGGGCTTTCTGGGCATTGCTACTCTTCACCCTGCCCTAGGGTGGGAAAGGAGGTCCGGATGATGATGATGATGAATGATTATCTAAAACGCCTCTCGGTCCATCCCTGTCCCCGGAAAGGAGGATGGCGGATTGAGGATGAAGCAGTTTAATCTGCAGTTCGCTGGGTTCACGGTACAATGCTTTGTACATATATCAGTTCATTCAATAATTTATCCACCAATCCAACGATGGATTTGCCTGTATCATTTATTGTCACCATAGAGGTATATATCTATATCCCTCTCTATGTATTAATCAGTCTATCTCTTTATCGTATGAATCTATATTCCAGGTATGTCTATATGGTATATACATAATGTATATTATTGTAAATATAACACATGTATTTAGGCCAAAGTGTCACCATAATTTCTCTTCATTCTCTATCTACCTATCTATATATCTAACTGTTTATCTATCAATCTAAGTATTAATTAGTCTGTGTCTAACCATCCACTCATTCACCTACGCATCTCTCGATGTTATTACTATCTAATATACCTGACTCTATTTACTTACGCATCTACTAATCCGTATTTCTTTGCGAAATTTATATTTTACACAAGACCGTAAAGAATCAGGATTCAATTTTAGGTTCCCAGAAAAATTAAAGCAACGGGAACTTAATATCCAGGAGAGAGAGAGAGAGAGAGAGAGAGAGAGAGAGAGAGAGAGAGAGAGAGAGAGAGAGAGAGAGAGAGAGAGAGAGAGAGAGAGAGAGAGAGAGAGAAATATTTAAAAAAAATTATGAATACACGAGATAATTTCTTAGGTTTAAAACACACACACACACACACACACACACACACACACACACACACACACACACACACACACACACACACACACACACACACACACACACACACACACACATTTAATCGCCTAATTCAACTTCATTTGCACTCATATTCACCCATTTAAGTTTGCACACGCACTCCGATCCATGCACAATCATTCACTCATTAACTCACATTGCAATCTAAATAATTCACTATCACGTTCCTCCAACTCAGACTAGATCACACACACACTCATTCACTCATTCATGCATTCAGTCTCATTCATTTACTCATATCCAGCCACTCCGAATCACCATCAACGACATTATTTCGTGCACTCAGATTCTCAAATACTGTCAGAATCACCAACAATTTATTCACTTAAACATCTATACATTCAGAAAAACACCCACTCAGAATCACTCACAGTCACACTTATTCACTCAAAAAACCGTGCATCCTGGATCACACTCACTCACTCTGAATCACACACAGTCACCCATTCAAACACCCATACATCCAGAATCACTGACTCGGAATCGCTCACGGTCATACTTGCTCACTCAAACGATCGTACTTTCAGAATCACACTCACTCAGAATTAGTCGAACTTGGGGACTCAATCATCCACGCATTCAGATTCACACTTACTCAGAATCACTCACAATCACACTTAAACACCCATACATTTCAGATTCACGCGGTCACATTTTGTTCACTCAAACAGTCGTACATTCAACGTGCTCACTCAAACACTCACGCATCTAGAATCACACTCAGAATCACTTACTCTCATTCACTCATAAAGTTATTCATGCACTCACAGAATCATCCAGGCTTCCTTTCAGTACTCATCTGTTCCCAAACTGCCTGGTTCGTGCGTGAAGGCGCCTTTAACAACAGAAGATTCATTAACCGCATCATAACTCTGTCATATGTAATTAAATGCCAGGGAACAATGGCGATCCGCTTTTCTCTCGTTTGTTATCGTCTTTTGAGTTAGTTTTTATTAACCTTTACGATACCAAAGACCTTTCCTAATTTGAATAAAATCTCTGCTTGGTGGCAGGAAATAATTAAGGCGGATGTCATCGTACTGGAAGTTGATATTTCTATTATATTGCCTTAATACTGTGTCAGATCATAACAGAAATTTTATTAAACTAACAGTACTCTTTTTTACTCAAATTTGACCTAAAATTATCATCGCTCCATCTTGAATGCTCAGCTGTAGAAGAGAATATATAACATTAGAATATGGCACGAGTCACGCACAGTTTTTCATTCCTAATTATTATTATTTTTTTTCATGATTAAAGACTGGGGATAAAAAAGAAAATAGGCAACGATGCGCTGTTGCAACACTCCATCTGACCAAGCACATACCCTTCACCTCCCTGCACATCTAACCAAGCGCATAAAGGCCCTAACCCCCCAATCTTTTCTTTTAAAGGTGAGCGTAAGGAGAACGCCTTGATGACACACAACATGGTTTCAGATTACTTGCGCAAGTGGCATTGAATCTCTGGATTTTTTTTTTTTACTTTTTCATTATCAAAAAAAAAAAAAAAAAAAAAAAATCAAGATTCAGCATTCTACCTATCAAAAAGCACCAGTTCACTATAAGACACATAACTATATGAAATTTCATGACTCCATAATGAATACTTTGAGTTCTGGTCCGGAAACAATATCTTTACGCCCGGCCAGCCACCCTGCCTCCCATCTCTACGGACGGACACCTATTGATCCCAATGATAACAATACCCTCCTCTGACTTTGTTAGGTGGAGGGTAAAAAGACATTATCATTCTAAGCGAGTTAACTGAGACATGTGACTCCCTTCCTACAACAGGTTTTTTCTCAGCATGAATACAATGAAAGTGACGTAAAAGACACGTGATCGAAGTTTAAATAAAAATAATAATAATAATAATAATTCATGATAAAAACTAAAATAAGAGATTAGTAAATATATCTTGGATTTAGTAATAGATGACCTGTGGTACAACCCCTAACTCCCCCTGTACCATTTATACACCTCTTTTTCACTTCATTCCTGCTGCTGAGTCTGTTTTTATTCTACTTATGAGACACCACGATCCTCCTCTTACTCCAGCTTGGCCAAAATTTGCTTTCTCTCCTTCTGGAATGGTGACCTGTTAAAATGAAATAGCTCTGGAAAATGATGCTGCTTATGAGGAAATGCACTGGAAAGAATGTCAAGCCCAAAACACTGCCTTTTTTTGCCACTGAGTTACATGAAATAAGCTGCAAAAGGACGAAGATCTGAGCCAAGTTAAAGTGAAAGAAATATAGTTCTGAAGGGGTAAAATGTCTCCACTTGCAATTTTATATTTTTTGTTTATTACAATGAGACGATGATCTTTTGCTCTGTGTTATTAGCTTTACCCTGAAATAACTTTATGCAGCTTTGGAGAGACATCATAGTGAATCTGTGTGTGTGTGTGTGTGTGTGTGTGTGTGTGTGTGTGAGAGAGAGAGAGAGAGAGAGAGAGAGAGAGAGAGAGAGAGAGAGAGAGAGAGAGAGAGAGAGAGAGAGAGGTCAAAGGTCACTCTCCTGCCCTCATGCTCACGTACAGCCAGGGCCAAAAATCAGGCTCCCGTTCTTCACATTAATTTTTTTGGAGGCCACCAGTGATGCTGCGTGACAGAGAGAGAGAGAGAGAGAGAGAGAGAGAGAGAGAGAGAGAATTGTGGGGAAAGGAATTTATCATCATCATCATCATCGTTAATTCATTATCACCAACACCATGGGCTACCGCAAATGAGGTTGGGGGTGTCATGACGCATATTAAGGCAAACAATTAACAAATACATAAACATAAATAAGTAAATAAATGGAGGACTGTCAAAAATACCCAGCGAAAATGAGTCACACCTCTCTTTACTATCAATTAGTCCTTTGAGCCTAAGTGAGAATTTCGAGTGATGGATGTGTGAGTTTGTTAGATGTATTCCCCAAGTACGATGGTGCCTGGTATATTACGTTATTGGTGCAGCTATAGTTATCTCCTTAACTTGGTCCAGATGCTCGTCCTTTGGCAGCTTATTTCACGCATCTCAGTGGCAGACATAGCCGGTGATATGGCTCGGGAATTTCCATAGCACTTCTTCGCAGGTAGCATGATATTCTGGTGCTAATCTCTTACTACCATCAGCATGCAAGATAGAGAGATGGCAACTTTAGGTCAAGTCTGAGTAAAAAAAAAAAAAAAAAGAAGATATACTTATTCTAAGGGACTGATCCTTTGTAATGAAGTGGTTAAATACAATGATTTCCAAAATCTCTAGTACATCTTAGTTATTCTTACTCCAACTGTCCGTTGAGGTACAGCGTAAGCTAAAACTTCTTTTAGGGACAGTGATGGCCATAATTATCTTATTTTTATGCTCGCAAAGTACAAGTTAGGAAAACGTGCCTGTATGGGCTAGAGTAGTGCATGTGAAAGTTAATGCTCTACCTTAACTCACTTTTGATCAGCTTAGCAAAGATGCATTTAAAAGTCAAGTGTGATTTAATTAACAATTTTAGCATACTGCACGTGTGAATGCGTGGATGTGAGTGTGTATGGAAGTGTGTGTATGCGTAAAGTGAGACTGTGTGAGGAATGAGTTTGATTAAAACGGTCGTACAGAGTGTAATTTGTCCCAATCCGTCCGATGACGTATTTATCATGCTAGTATTGCCATCTACAGATGATTTTATTCATCTTCGGAAAAAAAATTACCACTGAAGGGAACTGTTGCAGGCTTTATCTAACGCCTCCAAGACGAAAAGTCTTTAATGAATATAACAGTTAGAATGGAATAAGAAAAACGTAGTGACAGGAATGCACTTGAAGCCAGAAACAGTAAAATGAGTTTATTAGCTTCAGTAATGAGTAAAGTAAGTGCGAGTTCATGGGTCAGAAAGTAAGCCAGTGTGTACCTTGAGCAAACATCGAGGACCCCAACTTCCAGCCCAGTGGGACCCCCGGGATATGAAGCACGTACCCACTGTTTACCTGCCCACCCATGCCCCCTCCTTCAGCACGGAACCCATCCTAATGATTTCACTAAGACGGAGGCCCACATCGTCATTACGTGCCTTGGGAGTAACATTTCTCGGGGGGTATTTGTTGGTAGTTACGTGCCACAGAGTAGATTCCATTAAACTTCATATATCTGTCATTGCTACATGGCTAATTATTACCGACGTTGTCAGGACCAGATGTATAAGAAAGAAATGTGCTTTCGTCTTATTCTTCATCTGCTTGGATGCTGTTTTTTAATATAAGCCTTGATTAAACCTATATCGCCCAACCCACAACATTCCCCTGCACAGGGTGTACTCTCCCGCCCTGCACCACCCACCACTATCATGGCCTGTCCCGCCCATTGCTGTCCGTTCTTCCCTCCCATTTTTCGCCTCTTTCTAATTCTTTTGAGAAATTACGACTTA
Source organism: Coenobita brevimanus (assembly GCF_032717465.1). NCBI lineage: Eukaryota > Metazoa > Arthropoda > Malacostraca > Decapoda > Coenobitidae > Coenobita > Coenobita brevimanus. The sequence goes on from NC_137010.1 coordinate 12,327,280, forward strand.
CATCCTACCGGCCAATCTTCACAGGATATACTTTTCATACACTCTCCCACCCCCCACCATCATAGTTCATCCCTCCCACTCTTTTTCCGTCCCCTTTCCCCACCCAGACCTGAAAGACATGAATCGATAACAGATAACTATTGCTCTAATAGGGATGATTACGAGCAAGCGAAGTGGGCAAGCGCAGCGATGTTTACTCTCACGTTCAGCTGAAAAATAAGCGGCCCGATACGACCCGGCCCGGCCCGACACAACACGGCTCTACCTCGATTGTTTTCAGTGGATAACAACTTTTCTAGTATGTGAGGTGAAGAGATTCTTTCAGCAGGTAGTATATACTGCACATTCAGCAAATTATGTTTTTAGCTATATGTTTACTCATGAGATCAAAGAAATCCCTTGGGATCCCAGCTTTCCAAGGGAATGTACTGAGGGCTTCAAATGACATGCTCCACTATGACATCGATTTACGAGTAAAGCATTACGAGGATGACAGTTACACATGCGAGGTACAAGTTGTTTTTCACTTTCATGTGTGTGTGTGTGTGTGTGTGTGTGTGTGTGTGTGTGTGTGTGATGACAGGCGTATGTATAAACGCTCGCTTGCTCGTCACGCGCTCACAAAGAGCACTTTACTGAGACCTGAAGAAATCTAATGGACCTGAAAGGGCCTGGGAGACATACATTGTCATAAAAAAAAAAAAACTAATAAGATACATTTTTGACACATGTATTCATGATCATAACCTGAATCGATCTTTATTAATTCTAGCTAACTGACTTGGAGTGGCCTTTTGTTGTTGTTGTTGTCTGAGGTTTAGCTGAATGTGAACCCAGAAACTGCAGGTTGATGTTGCCTCTCTCCCGCAACACACCATCCTTCTTTCGGGGGACAGGGAGGGAGATGAGGGACGTTTGTATAACCAGGAAGCTTTACTACCCGGTTATACTGATCCCACCACATAAAGGCGTTCCTCCTCTTGAAAAGACAAAGGGACTGCTACTGTCCGGAATGCCTCTACAGCACCAGGTTCCAAGCATGACGGAAATGATGTAAACTGACAAGACTGGGTCTAAGTTTACATTTAAAAAAAAAATAATAATAATAATAATGGATCTATGTGGATCTGAAAATTTTCTTAATGGGCATAAAGTTCTAAGTGAACCTGAAAATTCCTGAAAGACAAAACTAAACCAAAACCGGTATAACTGGAGCTGAAATGAAAAGGTCCTGGCTTGACTGGGCTGCAACCTGACGGTCCTGAATAAATCTAATTGGACCTAAAAGGATAGACCTAGCATGAGTAGTCCTAAACTGAATCGGACTTGTTTTACTGGGTGTAAGTAAATATGGGAAAAAAGCCGACAGGATCTAAATGAACATTACTGAACGTTTGCCCTAACTGTACCTAAATGAAACTGAGCTGGATGTGAGGGGTCTGGATATAAGAAGTGTGGTCTGAATGGTCCTCAACTGAACTAACTAGCCCTAACTAAATCTAAACTGACATAATAAACCTGCAATGATCTGATAGGACCGGAATGAAGATGACGAGCTTGAATGTACAATACTGTACCCTACGTGACGAATTGACCACTGGATTAATTTGTTCACAATTATTTCTTGCTGGATGATAGTAATCGGTTATTTTTTGAACTTGCCAATCTCTAGGTATGTAGGCTGATGTTTGTGCCGGCCGGTACGACGCAGGTAAGCGGTCGTCGATTACGAAGAGTTTTAAGTACCTGCCCCAGGGATACTTTTGTGGGCTATTTTTTATTACACTCTCAAGGTTGGGACAACTCTATAATTTTGTTCCAGCTAACGTTAGAAGATTCTGTTCACCTGAGTGAGTCATAGGAGCCAAGTGTTAAGTACCACAAGGTTATTTATATATTACTTGCTGTTCTGTTACATTTTCTAACACCATTCAGTAACATTTCGCTTCAGTTTTTTGTCGTTATATCTCAAAGTTACTTTCGGTTATCGTTTTTTAAATTTTTGTGATACATTTTTTTTTTTTTTTTGGTAATTTGCACCTTGAACTTCCCTACCTGATGGTGGACAAAGCGTCTTTGAAGGAGGCGATCATGTACGGAGGGTATATTGATTCAAATCCCTGTGTTGCAGCTGGAGGTATGCCCATCATGCCATGCCACCAGGGGGCATACTGTAGGCCCGGTCATCTACCTTTAAGTGTGCTGGAGAATCTGGACTACAGTAGCCTAGCCTCGGGCCCCTACAACCACAAGGGGTAATAAGGGGCTGACTGTTACCATTTTTTTTTTTTTTTTTTACTGTTTTTTACTACGTGTCACTTTTTGTGGCTTAGGTTGGGTTGCTGCGGGCTGGCTTTTGGTAAGTTTTCCAGGCTAGTTGACTCTCTCGTGGCTATGTCTTCTAGTGTTTTGTTCCAGCTAAGGCCAGACAGTTTTATTCAGTTGAAGGTGAGTGTTGAGAACCTGTGTGTTAATAATTAACACTCACAGGTTCTCAACATGAAAAGGTTATAGGTAGCAGAATTATTCTGCTACCTATAACCTTTTCATGGTCGCCTCTTCTTTCTCATTTCATTCCACCTAACGCCTGATGGTTCTGCTCATCGGCGTAAACCCGAAAAATATTCACTATAAGTCTTACCGCTTTACCGGGATGAACATAATTATTGTGGGTCATTCTATCACTCATATTTCCAAAAATCTTTCCTAAGGTGAAAACTTATTTTTCTTCCTCTTGCTCTTAGTGAAAGGAAGAAAAAAACAGAAACTGGAGACATGTAGGTTTTCTTTCCAGGAAAAATAAAACAAGACGGAGCCAGATTCAAGGTCTGTTTATGTCGAGATGTCTGGAGATAAACTAAGGAAGACAGTCACAGGAATATAGTAGCATGACAGTGGCAAGAGTACAATCGTCTGGCAGTTGGGTAATGATAATGATAAGAATAAATCTGAGTGGTGGCATCAATAAAAAAAAATCTGGCGGTAGGCTGAATAAAATCGTCTAGTGGCAGCAATAACAAGTGTGTGTGATGACAGCAAGAATAAATCCCGCGGCAGCAACCATCCATTCATCTATAATGCAGTTTTTTACCACCTCGTCAGAAGTGTGGGGTCCGGGGCTGGGCTACCATGCATTTAAGGAAAGGGTGACCAGTCGCTCGCCGTGAGTGGTATGATGTAGTTAATAAAGCTCATCCACTCCTCAGAGCTAAACCCTAATGTACCATATCTGGTTGAAGCCCATTAACCTACCACCAGGCGTACATTAGCTGACTACATGGTTACCACCGAACGTAGTAAATGGTTTCCTGGACTCTGGACTGCAAGAAACGATTTGGTTTGTCACTCACTGTAGTGTCACATAACAAGTGAATGGACAGTGGGTGCCTCCTCCCCACCAGTCACAATGGCGATAGCTAAGGAAATAAAAAAAAACACACACTCATGGGGCTACAGGTGTTTGAGTTAATGGACACAGCTGTTAACCAACAGACTGCTTAGATATCCTTCAACTGAATAAAATCGTCTGCTTCTAACCTAAATATAAGGCCTAAGTGTGTCTGCAGCATGTAAAGGGTTAATCTCTCTCTCTCTCTCTCTCTCTCTCTCTCTCTCTCTCCTGACTCAGCACCAGCCATCGAACTCCCCCCACCCCCCCGTCTACCGCAGGACAAATATTGAACCTTAAGTGAAATTCTATCGTGGTTTAGGTAGGCAGGAATGTTAGCCAGGAATTTTTGCGAATTGGAGAAATGCCGGAAAGGTAGGTGCGGGAGGGTGGCTTGGAGTGGTGAGAGAGAGAGAGAGAGAGAGAGAGAGAGAGAGAGAGAGAGAGAGAGAGAGAGAGAGAGAGAGAGGAGGGTGCATAACAAACTTCCCTGCACCTCTGCCTAACCTGCTGATTTCTGCACATGACACCTTAATTCTTCCTTCCCCGGTTCCTCATCATGTAATGCTTCCTATCTCCCCCTCCTTCCTGGTGTACTTTGCGGCAAACTCATAATTATGTAGCAATTTCCTTCTCTGTCTGTCTTTCACACACACACACACACACACACACACACACACACACACACACACACACACACACACACACACACACACACACACACACACACACACACACACACACACACACCTATATCCATACCCATCCCACCCACACACAAATGCACACATGCATGCACTCACGCACGGAGCGCACACATGCACTCACACCTAGACCCACATCCACATTCTCTCCCCTCCCCACACACACAAACGCAAGGAAAGCAACTAAGACATTATGGGGTTTACCATCTAGTCGGCAAGAAGAATTTAAAGGACAGTGTAAGGAGTACACGGTGGGGAGGTGAATTCGGAGAAGGAAAAAAATAAAAGGTTCAGCCCATCATGCGTGGCGGTATTTGCAGGTAGAAGACACACACAAACACCAAAACCTTTACTGACAAAAAAAAGAAAGAAAAAAACAGGCAATCAGTCGTCCAAGGCAGGAATATATTAGTTGAATTAAGAGCCATTATCTGCCCTGGAATTATTGGGACGGATAACCAGTATGACTAATAATTTCAGTGCGATGACTTTTTTTTCTTTTTACATTATTATCATTGCCGTTAGATGTTGTAATTAAGTTTTGGTGAATTCATGAAAAGTGGTTACAGCCTTCATTACCCCTTTCATTACCCGACGTCATTTTTAAGCTGTGTGAAGACTGGTGGCATTTCCTTGTATATGAAAATGACGTTTCCATAATTTGTGTTAGAAGTTGATTTTGAGCATGTAACTTCTTTGATGTTTACTTCCCTTCATGAACAAGTTAGGGTTTCCAGATTTTGCGTCGTACCTGCACTGATGCCTCCATGATGCTAACTTTACGGACGAAATATAGGTGATTCTGATAATGACCGTGATGGCAGAGTTGATAGATGGATGGATGGATTAATACCAGCAATAGTAGCAGGATGGATGGATGGATGGTTGGATGGCGTGAGGGAAAGGCGAGGCGCAGGTAGGCAGAGAGGAGGAGGAAGGATTGTAACTGGACCAATAAAAAAAAAAAAAAGGAGGATCTTTTCTTTTTTTTTTCTTTTTTAACCCCAACAATCCGCTGACTTTTTTTTTTTTAAGGATAATTCTTGCCAACGCCAGATGATTTTGTGTAGTTAAGGCAAGGCCAAGAGTAGAGACGACTTTAGTGAAAAAAAAAAAGTTCGAAGCCCCTCCTAAACTATAAAAAATCGTCTTGATGTAGCACGAATAGAATACAAAATACGCCATCGTAGTGAAGGGGTTAATCTGGCTTAGTTCTGTATTTCCAATGAGGGTCATATTCTTGTAAGATTTCGTGGTGCCTCTTCCTGAGCGAGATGTTTTGAACATTGCACTTTAATATAATTTTCTGTAGAATTAATAATTTTGTAATATTAATCAACTTTGCATCAACATGCAGGTGAATTAAGGTGGAACAAAAAAAAAATAAAAATAAAAGCTTTGAAGAAGAATGACAAAGTTCAAATTAAAACGAAAATACAACTCTTCACTATGAAAGAAAACAGTAGTAGTAGTAATGATGATGATGATGATGATGATGATAATAATAATAATAATATAATAATAATAATAATAATAATAATAATAATAATAATAATAATAATAATAATATGAGGTAACAGCCAATCTCTCATTTGATTCCATTCGAGGCCTAGGACGAATAGGCTGGCCACCGTAGTCCAGTACATATAAGGGTGGATAACCAGCCTACTCCACACACACACCACAAAGCCAGTCAGGAGACAGGACGTGTGTGCTGGGCATTCCCCAGGTCCTGTCCTCCCCACTTACTGTTTTTCAATCAGCCCATACACCACTGACCGGGCTAATGTATGGCCCGGCCTGCAGGGAATCTTTGAACGAAAACGAATCGCCTACTCCACACACACCACAAAGCCAGTCAGGAGACAGGACGTGTGTGCTGGGCATTCCCCAGGTCCTGTCCTCCCCACTTACTGTTTTTTAATCAGCTCATATACCACTGACCGGGCTAATGTATGGCCCGGCCTGCACTATATGTGCAGGGAATCTTTCAACGAACCAACGAACAGCCTACTCCCCTTGGTGGCATTCCTTGATCGAAAAGCTCACAGAAACCCCATGAGAATCGAATTTATGTGTATGACAAGTTATCACTGTAACAAGAATGTTTAGGCCACTATTACATTACTGTGTTTTCAAATGATGATGATAATGATGATGATGATGATGGTGATGATGATGATAATGATAATAATAATAATAATAATAATAATAATAATAATAATAATAATGATAATAATAATAATAATTTCATTCAGTCATCATCAAATCCTGTGTTTCCCCATGAAAAGTGTAGAAGCTCGGGGCTAGGCAAGTTGGTCCTGACATTTAAGATGAGAGTGAATAGCCTCACTCATCCCTGAGTTCCATTACGTGAGCAATAAATCCCAACCACCCCTTGGATATAAATCTGCACTGGTTCAATAATAATAATAATAATAATAATAATAATAATAATAATAATAATAATAACAATAATAATAATAATAATAATAATAATAATAATAATAATTATAACTGAATGGTCTGTTCTAGTACACGGGAGTAATTTCAGTTCCAGAAAAAGAAGTAGCACCCCTACGTCAGTTCATCTATGTCGCTGATGGGAGAAGGGAAGAAGAGGACAAGGGGTGTAGGAGTAGGAGGGGTGTAGTTTACAAGACACCATTAACTAGAGGTAAAATATAGCCCTGGGGATGAGGTGCTAGGGAGTGTGCTAAGGCCGAGAGACTGGCCTACGGTGCATGGTTGGAGGTAATTTTTCGCTGGGCACTCAGATGATGGTTCTACTTGTCTTCCCTGTTTTGGATCCTACCCATTGATGATGATGATGATGATGATGGTGATTAATATATATGTATGCTTATCGATCGCGCAAGTCAACAAGGCAGACAACCAGTATGGGGTTCAAGACTTTGGAAGGAGAGTTTCTGCAAGCTTCACCTCCCCAGTGATGATGATGATGGTGAAGATGATGATGAATGGAAGTGTAAATTATTTTCACTGGACGCCCTAATGATGGCTCTCCTAATTTTATTTTGTGTGCCTCTGTATTTTTCCATATTTCTGTATCCTACGTACCCCATTCATTTTAGTCGGAATAGGGCTATGTATCTCTCTCTGTCTCGTTCCGTGTATCTCTCAGCGTTATCTCACTCCATCTCCCACCGGTTCTCTCATCAAGTTGTTCCCACACTTTTCACTTCCTGAATTCTCTCTCTCTCTCTCTCTCTCTCTCTCTCCCCCCCCCCTTTCCTTTTCCTTTCTCTCTTTGTCCTCCCCCTCTTTTTCTCGATCCCTTTCCTCTTCCTTCTCTCTTTTCCTCTCTCTCTCTCTCTCTCATTCTCTCTCTCTCTCTCTCTCTCTCTCCCCCCTTTCCTCTTCCTTTCTCTCTTTGTCCTCCCCCTCTTTCTCTCGATCCCTTTCCTCTTCCTTCTCTCTTTTCCTCTCTCTCTCTCTCTCTCTCTCTCTCTCCCTCATCACCGTAGCTATATCGCTATGAATACTAAAAGCACAATTACGGCCCCGCCTTCACCAATCGCAGGCCAGGGCGGGGAGGTGGCCGTGATGCCAAAGGGTTTAATCTCTCCACCCGCGTTATCGCTCTCCATCTCACACCTGCTCTTCATAGCTACTTTCTCAGCTTCCCTTGTCTTAAGGCGGCGGAGAGTATGGGAATATTGCATGATTACCTTCTGTTTGCTAGTATGGTTGTTGCTGTTAGTATTCCTGAATATTTAATTTTAACCTTCAAACGTATAACACCCATCTTCAGAGGATGGCTTCCTCGAGGCAACACTGTCTAAACGTGGCCAGGAAATATGCACATCCCAGTGATCAGTGGAACTACCGTATGTTTATCACGTGCCATCATACTATGCAGGTTCAGTGTTAGAGATCAGACAAAAAGTGTTCTCCTTGCAGTAATGTCTTCAGCCAGCCTTGCAAAGCA